>NC_051215.1:44820919-44903419 GCF_015220715.1 Pygocentrus nattereri
GGCACCATTTAAGGTGGAACAGGAAAATTTGAAAGAGTAGCTGACTTCATCTTCGCAACTTTTTAAGATTAGATTAAGATTAAGATTAAGTGACCCTTATTAGTCCCACAACGGGGAAATTTCGCCTCCGCATTTAACCCATCCATTAAGTGAAACACCACATACACTGTAGTGAGCACACACACACTAGGGGGCAGTGAGCACACTCGCCCGGAGCGGTGGGCAGCCCAATCCGCAGCGCCCGGGGAGCAGTTCGGGGTTAGGTGTCTTGCTCAAGGACACCTCAGTCGTGTGCTGTCAGCTCTGGGGATCGAACCGGCGACCTTCCGGTCACGAGGCTGGTTCACTAACCTCCAGCCCATGACCGTCCCCACCATTTTAGTGTTGGACAGTCTCTTGTTGCACACTTAATGTATCTGGAAACCACCTGCAGTGCTTATAAATGTGAAGAAGTCCATTCACCTCCAAATGTTTGTGTCCTTCTCTTTGCCTTTTCGTTAGATACTAGCCAGGTTAGACTGCGTTGCTATGTGACCTGCAGTCTGCACGCGTTTTACTGACACAGCGATCCCCACTCTCTCTACAGTGAGACCAAAATGGAAGTTATAAATCTATAATTTGGTTATAAAACTAAAGAAAACTGGTAGGACGGCTGTAACATGCTGCATGGAAATCCATTGCCACTGGATCTTACGTCGCCGTAACAGCGCATTTTATCGCTGACAGCCTGCGTCTTGTGTGCTCCAAACAAAAGCAGTGAATGAGAGCCTTCCAGTTCACTTGCCACATCACTTCCATTTGTTTTATTAATAAAAGATATTGCAAGCAACATCATTAATACTTAATAAATAATTAAGATTTATTCCTAACAATACATTATTAATATTAATTAACCATGAATAATGATTAATAATAAACATAATTTGCTTTAAAAGTACCAAGTTCTCACACAGTGAGAAAATAGAGATCCTGCATCAAGATGCATCGATAATCGTTTTATAATCACATCGCAGCCCTTTGAATCGTAATCGAATTGAATCTTGAGGTGCCTAGAGATTCCCACTCCTAGCTGCAACCGCAGCTCTCTTTATTCCTAGCTGTTAGCTGTGTGAAACCAGTACTTTGTGAGGTTTGTTCTTCTTCCTTATCGATCTGTATGATCTGGTCATCACCTCCTCTTTCATAACATTTGAAACCACATAGAGAAATATTTAAAACAAGCCAGCTAAAAGAGTTTCGAGTTAAAGTAAATTTAATGTTAATGAATGTTGATAATTGTAAAATTCCATACAATTCCATTTAATT
Organism: Pygocentrus nattereri; assembly: GCF_015220715.1. Taxonomy (NCBI): domain Eukaryota; kingdom Metazoa; phylum Chordata; class Actinopteri; order Characiformes; family Serrasalmidae; genus Pygocentrus; species Pygocentrus nattereri. The sequence goes on from NC_051215.1 coordinate 44,822,225, forward strand.
GAGAATTGTGCAGCCCCAGTTGGTATCACAATATTTGCCTTGGCAATACTGATGTTGCAGAAGAATGCAATATACTTTCAGCTTATCCTAGTATTATATATTATATTGTGTGCTGTGCTTGGATGAATTAAGTTATTGGTCCACTTGCATAATCAAAATCATGCAGGTCAGTCTGTTCATATATGCCTAGCATATCACAGTTGCAGTATCTAGCAGTATATGGACAATGCAATGTTTCTTTAATATCATGCAGCCCCAACACTAATTCCTTATTGTAACATTTATAGGGCAATGTAACAGCAATAAAAGCAGGCAAACTTTCATATTGAAAGGGCTACAGCCAAAAGAAAGTGTCCTCTCTCTCCCCAGGATAACGTGATGCTGGAGAAGGCTTGTATGGCAGTAGAAGAAGCTGCGAAAGGTGGAGGAGTATATCCTGAGGTGCTGTTTGAGGTGGCCCATCAGTGGTACTGGCTGTATGAGCAGACTGTGGGTGGAGGCTCAGCTGGACAGAGAGAGGGGCCAAGCCGATGTGGGGCCAATGGTGGGGCGGGGCGGAGGCCTCCAGAAGGGGGCTGTGGTGTGCTAGACAGCGCTGGAGCCATGGACTCATCAGGTGTAGCAGCAGTGACCGCGTCCGTGACTGCTGCTGCTGTGGTGCCCGTCATCTCTGTGGGCTCCACCATATACCAGTCCCACACGCTTCCTGGCTCAGCAATGGCTCACACGCAGGGACTACACCCCTACACAACCATTCAGGCCCATTTACCCACTGTCTGCACCCCACAATATCTGGGCCACCAGCTCCCGCACGTTCCTCGCCCCGCTGTTTTTCCTGTTTCTGGTTCTACCTATCCACAAGTAAGAGCTGTTATTTTACTCTTGACCTGTTGCTTTTAAAGCTGTTTTGATTTTAATTGTGTGAAAGATGCTTTCTTAATTTAGCCCACTGATTTATGAGAATGAACCTTAAAGATAGCTTGACACATGAATTAAATGTGGCCATGTCTCATGGTCAAATAACTGAATTTCCTCATGTTAAGGTAGTTCTTTTTCTGTAATTGGAAGAGTGTCTCTGTGCTCTCTCAGGGAATGCACCCTGCATTTATTGGTGCCCAGTACCCGTTCTCTGTGGCCTCTGGCCCTCATCCCCCCATGGCAGCAACTGCAGTCACCTTCCCAGGAGTTCCTGTACCGTCCATGACACAGATTGCCGTCCACCCCTACCATACTGCAGATGCAACCTTGCCCCTCAGCACAACTGTGGCAGGTGAAGAAAAAGAGAGAGCAGAGCTGATGTACAGTTTGATTGAATGAAGAATTTTTTTTGCATTTGACAGTCTCGAGTTTTGGTGTTTATTTGTTTGGATTAATGAATGAGTGGATGAATAGACATGTAGATAGAGAACATGTCTATAATTGGTGCATGCAAATGAGGACTTAAGGTTTATTTTCCTAGTATAGAGAGGCAGATATTAGTAGCTATTTTATTTACATTCACCTCCAGTGGGTCCAGTAGCACTTCGATCTGAAACAAATTGAAAAAATGTCCCCCATAAAACTCATTATCACATTTTATAGCATGCTTTCTTCCTTAGTTTAAGAGTCATGCTGTTTTTCAGAACTGGATGCATTAAACCATTAAAGCAGTAAATGAGGCACCTTGCATGTATTGTTTTTCTAAAATGTCAGTATTAACTGAAAAGGGTGTGATTTGATAATCAATCAGTGTGGGTAATTAGGGAGATTAATTGCAGTGAAGAAAATGCACTCGCACTTTTTCGTACAGGTGTTTTCATTAATGAATGGAGTCTCCTAAATTGCAGTGAAATTGGATTTACCTCTAAATGCTAGTAGCTGTAGCAAGGTCATTTTCATTCTTGCTTAATAATTAATTTCCCGTGGTACATCCTAGTGTGCATTAATTCTCTGAGGCCATCTGTCTGTTTCTCTTCAGTAGGTGGAGTTCACTCTGGCTCCACCATCCAGGCGATTCAGGGGGCCTCTCTTCCAGGCCTTTCCTCTCAGCCAGCCTCTTTGGTCAGCACGCCATTCCCTGTGGAAGATGAGCAGCACAGTCAGCCAATCAGCCAGCAGGGTCTGCACTACCTGCATTCAGCCTACAGAGTTGGTAAGGAAGGCTGATTGTTAATCACTGATAGCCCTTAAGGCATGACCCTCCTGTGGTTATGTCACCGTTTGGCCCCATTAGAGTCCATCTGGTGCTGAATTATATGCTGAATATTAAGAGCTGCAAATTGGAGGTTGGCTGAGTCCATGTTGTGGTAGTGACACACACATTTAACCCCTAGAAATATTACATTTGCGCATGACAGCTGCTTTATTACCATCCTATGGCAAAGTTCACTGTATTAGGAGGCTTAATAGTCTTAAGTACAGACATAAAAGGCAGTTGGAGAATTGCTGCTATGAATGGTTTAATAGTTTCTGTCCTCGTGCAGGCATGCTGGCTCTGGAGATGTTAGGCAGGAGGGCTCACAATGACCATCCCAATAACTTTTCCCGGAGCCCCCCATACACGGAGGATGTCAAATGGCTGCTTGGACTTGCTGCACGACTTGGTAACTCCTTTCATCTGAAAAAATAAACTGCTTTGCTCAAAGTGGCTTTCCTGTTCTCTCTCTAATGAAAAAGAGAGGAATGGATGTAAAATATATATCAGTGTAGTGTAGTGCCTCCAGCTGGGAGGTGAGGAGGGTACAGAATCATGCAAAAGGAGTCAGGAAAAACTCCTTACATAGTTATTGGTTGCAGTTGGTATGCATGTGCTATCACTTAACAGAGCATTTCCCCCCAAAAGTGCTAGTTTCTCTGCAGTCAAAATTTTAAAACTAAAGCGCTTTGTTCTGCCAGTTAACATCAGACTGGTTTGTTTTATTCTCATATGAAATGCAAATGATAGTGATACAAAAAGCATGGTGCGTATTTTGTCTAGCAGCAAAAGATCAATTGCTTTAGATATTTGGTTCAGACCACTTATCAATTATAAAAAAGGTTTTATTGGGTGTTATAGATGTCATAGAATGCATTTATTCAGCATTTTAAATTGTTTCTTTGATGTCTACATAGAAGGTATGTGACTTTGATCAGGGGAAAAATTGTCCAGATGCTGTTTTACATGCCCCTTTACAACCCTATAATTTGGCCCTAGAATAAAGCAAGTTATTTGCCCTTTTATAGTGTGCTCATGAATAATTTGATTAGCTTTGCTCCGATTGCTGGTTTACAGAGAATTACTACAGTCTCTCGCACAGAAGCAGCATATCGAAATAGACACAGGCAGGAAAATAAAATTAACCCTCATATAAATAAGCTAGGTCCTTATACTATTTAGTTAACTATGCTAGTTTCTTGAAGCTTGTTGGTAACTAACATTACTTATACTACCTTTCTACTTCCTTTCGACTTTGGCAACACTATTGGCGCGCTATGCAACTTGGAATTTGAGATAATCTAGCTTCAAACATCAAAAAAAGTAGATAAAATCACACTGCATGATTAGCTCCTGACAGGCTGCGGTTGAGGTTGTGATGCTAAAAAAGTTGGAACTACGCTTCTTTTCAGTGGGAAAGAGCCCTGAACAAAGCTTGCTCGATATGAAATGTGCAGAGCAAACTGAAAGCTCTGAATTAAACTAGTCCAGGATCTTGTTAAAGGGAGCTGAAGTTGTCTTTTTGTTCACCAGCTTGTTTTGTGAATTTTCTGTTCTACCTTAAATGGTGCCACACTTGCATTCTGGTACAAGCTGTAGCGTTTAAGGTGGAAGAGAAGATTTGATTAAAAAGCTGGCAAATAAGACCCCAACTTCAGCCTCCTTTAAAGATGAACATCAACTATACCCATTAATAGATCGGTTACTTGGGAAAGATTAAAGAACTGAAATCTCCCTCACAACCTGCAGCATTTCTGCACATAGTTTTCCATTTTTATTGCTGTTGCATCATTGTCGTTATTTTGTTCTCATTTTAAGACTATTGCGTAACGGCTTAGGATTTTGGAATTGGCCAGTAATACCACTCTGTTCCGAATGTGGAATTTTCATTTGAAGACGGTTTTGAGGTTTGAGGACAGTGTTTGAGGTTCATGGTAGGTCCATTCCATGTACCGAGCTCTGTCTGTTCAGCTATTCTATAACAGAGTCATGAGAAGATTATTAAAAAGATATAAAAGGGGTTTCTTCACATGTGACCATTTGCAGTGCTGCATCATATTCATTCCTACGTTTGCTCTCTTCTTGTCTCCAGGTGTGAATTATGTGTATCAGTTCTGTGTGGGGGCTGCTAAAGGTGTGCTGAGTCCATTCGTCCTACAGGAGATCATTATGGAGGCTCTGCAGAGGCTGAATCCTGCACACATACACGCTCACCTCCGCACTCCTGCCTTCCACCAGCTTGTGCAGCGCTGCCAGCAGGCCTACCTACAGGTATCCGCCCACCACTGCACGTATAGTTCTCTTTCAGTATAGGAACTGATTTAATGTTTTTGTTCAATTTGAGTGTTACAACCGAATTTTCAAGCAAAGGTTAACCACATTGTGTTGGTTGTAACATCCAAGGAGCGAGTGCAGGTCTTCAGCAAAGATATCAAAGCTGAGAACTACTTCATTAAAGCACATGTCTCTGATTTATTTATATATTTATTAATGAATTACCCAATTTTCTCCCCAAATTAGTCGATTAAGTTCCACCTGCTAGTTAGGACTCCCCCAATCATACAATGCTATCAACACTAGGAGGGTGAAGGCAGCACACACTTCCTCTGAGACCTTTTGAAACCAGCCACTGCTTCTTTTCGAACTGCTGCTCATGCAACGTCATTGGACAGCCGAACGCCAACCGCCAGTTCTGTTACGTCCGCTAACAGACGCCTATTCTGACTAGCATCGTGTTGCGGGGAGAAGGGGAGCATTCTACCCACCCAGAGAGAGCGAGCTCTCTTGGACTCCCAAGGGATCGAATTCGCGATCTCCTGATGATGGGGCCGACGCTTAAACGGTTGAGCCACTGATGTTGTGTCTGATGTATACTAACCAAATATGAAAAGGAGATATAATGCTGATTTGCCTGGATTAGACTGGATTTCATGTTCAGTGGTTAAAATGGCCCTCAGCTCATTTTTCTCCCATCCCTCATGTTAAAACAGTGGTCACCAACCTTGGTCCTGGATATCTACCTTCCTGCAGTCTTGTTTGAACCATATTCTGTCACACCTGCTCCAGCAGTTGTAATAGTGTTGGGTAAGACAGGGGCAACAGTTAAGATGCAGGTTGTAACTATGCCGTTCGACATGGCTCAGAGTTGAGAGGTCAGAGTTTGGAATTGTCATTTTCAACATCCATGCGTTTGAGCTACAAAGTGGGAAAATTTAAATGAAAGTCAGAACTGCTAGCAATAAGCTAGCCAACTAACGTTAGTGATGTGTGTGATACCTTTTAGTGTTCATAACAATTTACCTTCTTTACAATGAACATTATGGTCAGTGTTATAAATGTAAGTAATTCATATGTCTGAATGCTGACTGAAGTTTTTTTCACTGAAAAGGAGACATTTCTTTTATTACTGTCAACAATATGAGCAGCCATGTAGATTTGACGTCATAAGCTGAGGACGGAGTTGAGAACGCCGTCTTGATGGTCCGAGTAAGAAATCCTATTTGAGGGGGGCAGTTTTCTTAGTCAGAGGTGGTAAATTCTGAGCTACGAGCTTCAGTTGACTACAGCCTAAATCTACTGAAGAGTAGATTTCCCAGATACTGCAGCACTCTTACATCTTTTGAGCCGAATTTATTGCTCAAATACAAAGTGTGTGTAGTCGGAGTAAAGATATTCGGACCTTTCAGTGCGATAGATTCCATAAATATCCAGACTTCTGTTTTTACGTGATGTCTCTTTCTGGTTTGTTCTTTTAATGAGAAGTTTAATGCTATTTCAGCAGCCAAGACCAAAGGTGATGGTGCCCATTTATGAAGGATATCTGCACATCTAAGTTGTGCTAAGTAAGGATTCTGAGCAGAGCTGCCGTGACCGTCGCCCCCAGTGCACATAAATAGTGCATGAAAGCGTAGTGTTAAAAGAAGATAGCAGAGCTTGAGTATGCTCGCAGGATGGGCTGTGCTGATGAGAGAGTTTCTAACACACACTGACAGTCCACAGCCTGAAAGCAGATAGAGAGAGAGGGGGAGAGAAATACCCTCATGCAGTCTCTCTTTCTTTCTCAGTTTTCTCTCACACTCTCGGTCTCTTGTACTCTTGCCGTTGTTTACTCTCTTTCATGCTCTCTCAAAGGAATATTTAGTAAGCCGTACAAATGTTTCTGGAACTTACTATCAAATACTGTCAGCAGTATCATAGTTGGGTGTATTTTCAGCTGTTGTACTTTTAATGCAGTTTTAACCTTGTGTTCGCCCTGCAAGTTGCAGTTATCACTGGCGCATGTCATTTCATATTTATAATGAAATCACGTTTGTCATTTCACATTTACACAGGTGGAAAGTGAGTGAAAATCTTAGGTGCACAACCTCCATATATATATATATATATATATATATATATATATATATATATATATATATATATATATATATATAAAAAATTTTGTATATATACATTTTTTCTTTTTTTTTCTTTTTTACACTTTTTTTACACTTTTTTTCTTTTTTTACACTTTTACACTGCTTTGTGACAATATAATACATAGTACAAATATAATACAATATAATACAATACAAATAAATTTGATTTGATATATACACACACAGTGGGGCAAAAACGTATTTAGTCAGCCACTGATTGTGCAAGTTCTCCTACTTAGAAAGATGAGAGAGGTCTGTAATTTTCATCATAGGTACACTTCAACTATGAGAGACAAAATGAGGAAAAAAAATCCAGGAAATCTCATTGTAGGATTTTTAAAGAATTTATTTGTAAATTATGGTGGGAAATAAGTATTTGGTCACCCACAAACAAGCAAGATTTCTGGCTCTCACAGACCTGTAACAACTTCTTTAAGAAGCTCCTCTGTCCTCCACTCGTTACCTGTATTAATGGCACCTGTTTGACCTTGTTATCTGTATAAAAGACACCTGTCCACAGCCTCAAACAGTCAGACTCCTAACTCAACCATGGTCAAGACTAAAGAGCTGTCGAAGGACACCAGGAAGAAAATTGTAGACCTGCACCAGGCTGGGAAGAGTGAATCTGCAATAGGCAAGCAGGTTGGTGTGAATAAATCAACTGTGGGAGCAATTGTAAAAAAAATGGAAGACATACAAGACCGTTGATAATCTCCCTCGATCTGGGGTCCACGCAGGATCTCATCCCGTGGGGTCAAAATGACCATGAGAACGGTGAACAAAAATCCCAGAACTACACAGAGGGACCTGATGAATGACCTGCAGAGAGCTGGGACCAAAGTAACAAGGGCTACCATCAGTAACACACTACGCCGAGAGGGACTCAAATCCTGCAGTGCCAGGCGTGTCCCCCTACTTAAGCCAGTACGTGTCCAGGCCCGTCTGAAGTTTGCCAGAGAGCATGGATGATCCGTGTTAAGGGAAGAATGAACGGGGCCATGTATCATGAGATTTTAAGCCAAAACCTCCTTCCTTCCAGTGAGAGCTTTGAACACACCGCTCGGGCAATGAAGGAGTGGCTCCGTAAAAAGCATTTCAAGGTCCTGGAGTGGCCTAGCCAGTCTCCAGACCTCAACCCCATAGAAAATTTGCGGAGGGAGTTGAAAGTCTGTGTTGCCCAGCGACAACCCCAAAACATCACTGCTCTAGAGGAGATCTGCAGGAGGAATGGGCCAAAATACCAGCTACAGTGTGCAAAACTGGTGAAGACTTACAGGAAATGTTTGACTTCTGTCAAGGTTATGTTACAAAGTACTGAGTTGAACTTTTGTTATTGACCAAATACTTATTTTCCACCATAATTTACAAATAAATTATTTAAAAATCCTACAATGTGATTTCCTGGATTTTTTTTTTGTGAAAATTACAGACCTCTCTCATCTTTCTAAGTAGGAGAACTTGCACAATCAGTGGCTGACTAAATACTTTTTTGCCCCAGAGAGTGTGTGTGTGTGTGTGTGTGTGTGTGTGTGTGTGTGTGTGTGTGTGTGTGTCCGTATGTGCAGTTAATTTGAGGTAGATAATAAATGAGATGCAGGTACACAGGGGATAGAATACTGATATAGAAATCTTCCAGATTATATAGGATATGGATAGAAGATGTACAAGATGTCAATCTATATATGTAAGTACAGATTTGCTAGATTGAAGGTGCAGAGGGTCAGAGTGAGTCTGATGAGATGTGGATGAGGTGGTGATTGTCCATGGAGACGATGACTCAGAGGAGCAGTGACAGGCCTATAGACCGATACAACAGCACTACTGGCTGTTCAGCAGCCTGATGGCCCAGGAGAAGAAACTGTCTTGGAACTGGCTGGTTCTGGACTTTATGCTTCTGTACCTCCTCCCACTCTGCAGCTGTGGTTGTCAGAACAGACAGTGGCTCGGGTAGGTGGAGTCCTTCAGAATCCTCCAGGTCTTCCTCAGGCAGCGGCTGGTGTATAAATCCAAAAGGTTTGGGAGCTGGACCCCGGTGATGTGCTGGGCTGTCTGCACCACCCTCTGCAGAGCTTTCCGCTCAATGGCAGTGGGTTTCTATACCAGGTGGTGATGGAGCCTGTTAGAACGCTCTCCACAGTACATATGTAGAATGTTCTGAGGATGCAGGGGTTCATGCAAAACCTCCTCAGCCGTCTGAGGTGGAAGAGGCGCTGTTGTGCCTCTTATTATTTGTCAGTCAGAGAACACATCTGCACGTTTTAATGCATAATTACTGTTTCTATACAAAATGTTGCATACTGGGACAAAACAAACATATTGTGGCTTGTGCAAAACTTACATTCTGTATTTTGTGCTTTACTTTTTTTCTCCAATATGTTACACTATATAAATTGTGACCTCACAGTGGTGGACGAAGTACACAAATCATGTACTTGAGTTAAAGTAGAGATTCCAAAGGTAAAATATCACTCCAGTAAAAGTAGACGTTCCTCCCTTTAGACCTTCATTTGAGTTAAAGTACAAAAGTATTTGCCTTCAAATGTACTTAAGTATCGAAAGTAAAAGTACTAAAAGAGTAATTATGGCTCTGATTTCCTGTTATCATTTTTATAACCAGACTGGCTTCATGAACTCATTTCAGGTGAAAGTCCTCCAGCGTCTCTCTTGGTAAACCAGTCTTTTAATAGAACGTCATTAATTAGTGACGCTGACGTCTATTAAAATGATCAGAAGCACAAAACACTGAAGGTAAACAGTTTCCATCAGGGAGAACCGAGTGGCTCTGAAATCACTTTTTACACACAAGCAAAGTTTCGGTTTCAGATTTATTTACAACTTAGTTCCAAGTTTAAGTTGAATAAAAACTGGCTTTAAACTCAGGATCACAGATGAGCTCCTTTACTATGTTGATCTGTAGGCCTCTGTTCATAAACATAAACCAGCCCAAACTAATTTACTATAAAATGAAACGGTGTTTGTAGAAATTCAGAAAAAAGCCGCGTCAGTCACGACTGCATATGTGGACATATTTCTATATTGTGCTCTATTTACACAAAGTTAGGTTAGTTCATCATTTATGTTGAACAGACTCTCCCAAAGTTTTACGCTGCTGCGCTGACGTTGAACCGCGTGCTGCACTGGGTCGGTATGACCAACAGGTCAAAACCAGCTCAGAACAAAGTGACCGCTGTGCCCTGATTGGTGCTCTGGCTTTGTGCATCTTCTTTCATTTTGACGTTACGTTTTTATACACACAGAAACCAAAAGGAACAACAGATTTCTCAAATGTAGTGTAGTATTGATATTTGACTTTGAAATGTAGTGGTGTGAAAGTAAAAAGTCGCCCAAAAAGGAAAAACTTCAGTAAAGTACAAATACAAGAAAAAACGACTTAATTATTGTAATAAATTACATTTATTTAGTTACTGTCCACCATTGGAACTACAATATATTCAAGTTTTACCAGGGGTGTTGAAGTACAATTGTATATTAACTATAATCATAAATTACTTTTGAATAATTTAGCACAATGATTAATTCACTCTCTATACTTGGCCAATGACATTAGGTACCCAGGACATACACCAGAGCAAACTCATTTGCAGTGTTGCTGATGGGAAGCATGTTACGTATGCTGTCTGTCCCCATCAGTATCCCTGTGTTATGTTTTCTGCCCTATTTACTTGCTCACAGAATAAACATAGTGAAGTCTGAGTCATCAAGTAGCATCAGTGTTTCTTCTGATGAATGCTCCCCTCACCCCAGAAATCACTGAGCCGTACTCTTGTGACTTATCGCATGTTTCCCGGTTCTTCCCACAGTACATCCACCACCGGCTAATCCACCTGACCCCAGCGGACTACGACGACTTTGTGAACATCATCCGGAGCGCCCGTGGGGCCTTCTGCCTGACCCCAGTGGGCATGATGCAGTTCAATGACATCCTACAGAACCTGAAGAGGGGGAAGCAAACCAAGGAGCTGTGGCAGCGGATCTCGCTGGAGATGGCAACGTTTTCGCCTTGAGCGCTCCACATACCAGCTGGGACTCCACTGCAACTTTGAGCCCAGCCCAGTCTGACCCTCAGCCCCCCTACCAGGTCATGTCCTGCACAAGCCCATCACTGGCAGCACAATCAGTCCTCTTCTTGGCCCTGGGACACTCCAGGATGGTAACCAGTGTGCAATCACGTGGAGTTGCCAAGGCCTGGGAGTAATTCAAATCTGAAGGGTTCCTGCCCTTAATAAGTTGTCGAGCTCATTGTCATGTGTGATTTTTTTTTTTTTTTTTTTTTTTTTTTTTTTGTGTGTGTGTGTGTGTGTGTGTGTGTGATGTCGAGTAACTTATGACTAGTGTTTACCCTCAGAATCTGTCCTTTTTCCCTTTTCACTGAACTACGTTGATGCTCTGTGTTCTCCTCCCTTGGGTTTGTTTAGATGGTTGAAATTGTTTTTTTTTTTTTTCCCCTTTTCTTATTTTTCCATTTGTTTTCTTGATGTTCGTTTGTTCAAATTTGAATGAAACCACTAAATGTCAGACTCATACTGCAACATTCCTCTGCCTTGGAGGAGTGAGCCTCCACCGGTCATGAAAGATTTAAACTTTGGATATTTACACCGTGTACAAACGAGGGAAAAAAAAAAGTTTGTTAAAAGAATTAAACAGACATTTAATATGAAACAATAATCTGAGTACGGGTGAGGATTCTTCTATGTTTTGTTTATTCTTTGTTTTTTGATATTTTGTATAGTATGGTGTGTCTGCAGAGAGCGGTTTGGAGAATAAGAGAATGTTAAGTGACTGCTATGTGAGTTCCTATTTCCAGTTAGCTGTCGGTGGCAGGGGCTTGAGAGTTTTGGAACACAGAGGTCTGGCTGGACCAGATATCTTTTTTTTTTTTCTTTTTTTTTTTAAGTTTAAATAATTTGTGAAACACGAAGAGTTATCAGTAACAAGTCCACTGCCAGCTAGGCCGTCTGTATATCGTTTGACTTTTCAGTCCTTAAATCGGAAGGATGTGTGTGTGGTGTTTTCTGTTTATATGTACTTACTACCAGCAAGTATTTGTGCATACACAGACACAAGCAGTATTCTCTTTTCAAATCTAAATTGACCTCTTTTTGTCTCTCGTGCTCATTCTCGCTGATTTTTTTTTTCTTTCATCCACTGTAGTAGCTTCTTCTGGACAGGTGGCCCATCAAAGGCATCGCCAAATCCCTGTGTTCCACTTTTAAGTCCAGTGCTAGCTTTGGGACTCACTAGTAGGGAGTGACTGTGTAGAAAATGTACTGTGATATTTTTGTATTCTTCAAAGTGTAGCTTGGTTGGGAAAAAAAAATATGAAAATATATAAACTGTGCTGATTGCAAAAGGCTGTAATCTAGACTTAAAGGAAAAAAAAAACTAAAAATGGGACAGACAAAAAGCAATATTGAAAATGTAGAGTTTACTTAATAAAGATAACTCAAAACACTAATTTTGTGGTTTTTATGTTGCGCCATACACGTTTATATTGTGCTAGTCATCTCCTGTAGCAAATCCTGCAAATTTCCCTTGAGGATGATTCAGTATGACGAGACCAGAACTCAAGAGCAACCTTGGGGTTGGATTTTCAAGTTGGGTGCAGCTTCTCAAATTAATGGACACAAAATTTAAAAGGAGTTTAAGTTTAAGGGGAAAGTATCTTGTATTTTAAAACCAGACATGGATCTTGGGCAGTTTTCAGTGAGTGTTCATCCAAAAAAAAAAAGTTTACTTATAAGCTTTTAATAACAAATTCAAAATAGTAAATAGTACAGACTCACAGGGTACATGACCTACGTCTCATGCAGTGCACTGAGGGTTGGAACACACAATCATATTGTTGAGAAGCAACTAATCTGAAGCTGTATGGACACCTTTTTCCATCACTAGGTGGCGCAGTAGGGTGAATTTTGAAACTATATCGGTTCTCTCCGGACTGGGCTGTGATATAGTCATGAATGTTTTACCATTTGGCTGCATTACAATTACCCAATATAACTGTTATCATTAGTTATCATGTATTTTATTTTAATGCAAGGCTTACTGTTTCAAATGTCTCAAAACAGTCTGGGCAACACGGATGCGCGCTGCTGCAAGTGTTCAGGTGTAGTTATGCGCACAGGTTTATGTTCTGCCTCACATTTGCAGATTATTGTGGACTAAATTTCTCATTTCTGATGCAGTATTACTAATTCTCAGGTAGAAATCATGAACACCGCTCAGAACACAAAGCGACGCCGGAATATATTTACAGGCTTGTAAATTTGCGTCGTTTCCAACAAAAAAACACTGGCAGGTGCGCAGGAAGGTGTTTTACGCCGGGGTTGCTGGTATTTTAGGCAGCATATACGTGACGTGGACGATGACGTAATGTTAAATGATTTGCCTTTTTTCACATTTCTTTTTAACTTTACATCAAACGGAACGTCGCACTGCAGGGACGACAACATATACATACAACCGACTCATCACTCCTGATTTACATATTTTATGTAAATTAACCATGTGGCGACCAATCAGATCGTTGGTGTGGCACGGTAATCGATTATATCACGCCCAGAGTCGAGCGGTGAGAACGCGCACAGAACGGGAGATAAAAGGGTTGATTAATGTTAATATTGCGTGAATATTGAGATTTAATGGCCGTTTTAAAACAGTACATGGCCACTCTGGGGCTCAATTTTGGCCTCTCTCACCGCACACGCGTTCACTCTTTAAACCCAGCCTGTGTGTGTTTTCAGTGACCCGCCCCCAAAGCGGCCAGCTGTTGTGGAGGGAAGTGATTCAGCTCACTGTAATAGTTCATTTAAACAGTGTCAGATACACACACACAAATACAAAAATACTTCTCTAAAACACGCACATCTGACTCTCTGCTGCGTCCAAAGTTATAATAGGTCACGTATTTTTTTTTAGCAGTTACAGACCTGAAATGAGGGGCTGCTGCAGCCCCCTCGGTGCCCCCGCTCCCACACTGGTGAGGAGGAAGAGTTTTCCCGGCTTGAGCGTCCCGCAGCGCTCCCCCTAGCCGAGCCCCTTACCTGGGACAGAAAAGGCGGATAGGTGGCGCTTTCTGCCGGGATCTTACACCGACTGTTTTCGCGCTGCTGTGGCGGAGGGGGGGGCAGATAGGGTTGTTCCCCGCGCGATGATAAAATCCATATAGTTAGGTGGGTTTAATCTAAAGCACACAGCTCAGTAAAACAGCACAACGCTTCGTTTTATTGTTTGTAACACTTCCATCCAAATCACCGTGCTCGTCATTTTAAGAAATTGGATGTGTCTCCCCTGTTTGACGTGCTGACTTGGTTTCGTCCAGAGTTTCGGCCAGGAGTAGCGGCCCAACAGCATCAGAGCTCAGTGAAGATGGCGGCTCTGTGGACGATGCTGTCAACAAGACTTTGAATTCTCGGGTTTTCAAAAATAACTTAGCGGGCACTTGAGTCCCGTGTTTGGATAGCCGTGCTGGAGAAAAGGTCTGCGGGTGAGTGGAGTTTGTTCGTGTTTCCCGCTTTGCGCTCCTCTCGGTCTGCTAGCCTCTCTCAGCCTCCGGTGTGCTCGGTGTGTGCAGCAGCGCCGCTCGCGCTCTCTCCGGTAGCCGGCTCGGCTAACTTGTTGTTCCCGGACTCTCGGCCGTCGGTGGCCTTCGTTTTTCAACTTTACCTGCAAACACTAGTGCCGTTCGACCGGTAACGGAGGGCGCGACGCCGTTTCTGGATGTAAATCTGTTTATTGGTGAGCTAACTGACCAACTAAATGACCAACTAACTGACTGACCAACTGACTGACTGACTGACTAACTAACTGACTAACTGACCGACCAACTAACTGACTGAGTTTCTAACTGACTGACAATCTGACTAACTAACTGACTAACTAACTAACTGACCAACTGACTGACTGACTGACTAACTAACTGACTAACTGACTGACTGACCGACCAACTAACTGACTGACTGACTGAGTTTCTAACTGACTGACAATCTGACTAACTAACTGACTAACTAACTAACTGACTGACCAACTAACTGAGTATCTGACTGACTGACTAACTAACTAAGCTAACTGACTAATTGACTAAGACTAACGTTAACGGACTAACGGACTCACTAACGTTAACTAACTAATGGACAGACTAACGTTAACTGACTAAGTAACGGACTAACTAACTAACCAGCGTTAACGCTCAGGCTGAGATTTACGACCCAACCGCTGTAACCGTTGGTTACTGACCAGCCGCCCGCGGACTGGGAGCTAAACTTCAGCGGTCACTCCGTCAGATACTGCAGGTTTAGCGTCGCTTTTTGCTTGTGTGTATTTACCGAGTTTTGTTGCTGGCTTTTAAAACACTTGCAGGCGCCATGCGGTGCGGTGCGGTCGTGCTCATGTTTATTTGTGCGGAGTCGCCGTGGCCGAATGTTAAAGCCCCGCGGATGAGCTGGTCAGATCGGCTCCTGCTGCTTTGGTGGTTCCGACCGCGGCTGCAACATCTCTGACCTCTGAATTACGTGCTTTAGAGGTTCCGCTCGAACTGTGCTGGGAACCAGTGTAAGTGTGCAGTAAGAAGCTGTGTGGCCTTTGGGGAAGCACGAGTAACTACTTAAGCGGGTTTCATGCGTGCACGCGTTAAACGCTCATTTCATGAACTAGTCGTAGAGCCGTGATTCGGTTGTAGGAGCTCGTGCAGATTCATCTCCCCTCCGAAGCAGCGCTGCTGCGCCTTTTGTGTTCCGTTTTTAGTTTCCTGCTGTTTGGGATCTGAAGTATATCCTCTGTTGAACACGTGGGCTCGGTTTATCCCTCATACTGTGAACTGTTCGGCAGGCTTGGCTTGCGTGCACGCGCTTCTGGCTTATTGAACGGTAAACGTTTCAGATCGATCCTCCTTTAAAACACCTTGCTAAAGGTGCAAATGGGGTTAATTAGGAATAAGAAGTTGTGTGATTTCATTGGGGGAGCCATGAAAAGATCAAGACTCTTGGCGTTCAGGAGTAAAATGATTGGACTCGGGTTTAAACAGTGTGTTTCTCTCCTGAATTGGTCACTTGATTTTTATTAGAGTGTGTAAGGTTTTATTAGTCTTGAATACCTGGTACTATAATATAAAAATCATCGAGGTCCAGAAAAAATTTTAGGTTACATCCGTGCTTATTATGGTCCAGTTTCTCCAACTGTAAATACCTCATATTATTTCATTGTTTCTGTATGTAAACTGTGCTCCCAGCCTGCTTCTGTCCATCCCCAGCCTGCTTCTGTCCATCTCCTAGCTAAACTGGCTAGGTTACGTCTCGGTTATCTGCAGTGTTACTCTGTAAAGTTGTATTTTTTTTTTTTTTTGTAAGAGGGCATCATGGGAATCTAGAGGTTCAGAAATGCACAGTTTCTACGTCAATGTCAAAATACCACTGATGTTATGATGGATCACATTTTGGTAGCGTCTCTATATTGCATTTCTTGGGTAATCAGTAAAAGAGTACATGTAACAGTCCATATATTTAAAATACACTGACTCTCCACTTTATTAGGTAATGTTAGGTACATGTTCAGTTGCTTGTTAACACAAATAGCTAATCAGCCAATCACACGGCTTCAACTCAGTGCATTTAGGCATGTAGAGGTGGTCAAGATGACTTGCTGAAGTGCAGACCGAGCATCAGAACGGGGAAGAAAGGAGATTTAAGTGACTTTGAACGTGGCGTGGTTGTTGGTGCCAGACGGGCTGGTCTGAGTATTTCAGAAACTGCTGATCTACTGGGATTTTCATGCACAACCATCTCTAGGGTTTACAGAGAACTGCCCCGAAAAAGAGGAAATATCCAGTGAGCGGTCAGTTGTGTGGACGAAAATGCCTTGTTGATGTGAGAGGTCTGGGCAGACTGGTTCCAGATGATAGAAAGGCAACAGGAACTCAAATAACCAACCGAAATCTCTGAGGAACGTTCCCAACACCGTGTTGAAAGTGAGCCACAAATAATTAAGGCAGTTCTGAAGGCAAAAGGGGGTCCAACCTTTTACTAGCACCTTTATTAGTACCTAATAAAGTGGCCGGAGAGTGTATACCACTGTAAACACCATATCAAGTAAATAACAAGCATCCCAAAAGCTCACGGTGCTGTTAAGCAGTGATTCTTAACTTGAGGGAAGTGAGACGGTGGTGAAAAAAAATACATCGATCTGTTCTTATGTGATGTGCACAAGTGCTCCAGCACTCAGTTAACTGTTTGAAGTGCCAGTGTTCAAGTACTGCAGTCAGTGTTTGGGTATTTGTGTTTCATCGGGAGGAAATTTGAGAAAATACAGGCTGACGGTTCAGTGAAATGTGATGGTTTTGTTCACATGTTAATTTAAACTCGTTACCTTATCTGAAGAGACAGCCTCCGTTACTCGGCTGTCCTGAAAAAGCTACCAGTACCTCTCAGCTGCTTTTGAACAGTAAAACATGATCCTCTGCGTGCCGCTATCATGTTTGTGCAACACCAGTGATGCCGTGTAAAAAGATAAGCCTACAGTTCTACGTTATTTTTGTGCTGGAGTATTATTTTTAGATATTGCCCCGGCCTAATGCACATCCCTGATTCTGACACATCTTTGAGAAATTTTTTTTTATGAAGTCTCTTGACATCGTCAATGATTCTGAGCATGGAGAGTAATGCTCAGCTCAGCATGGTTTCCTCCGCATGGGTAACGAGGTGATTAATGACACAGCTCTTCGCCGATTGGTTCCACGGTATTATGTCGGTATTTTGTGACCTCTGTTCTCTCAAACCGAAGACATTCAAAAAATTTAGTTTGCTTACATGGTCACCAAGTAAGTGAAAGCAGTGCTCGATTTTCAGTGTGTCATTCGATAAATGTCCATCTGTCCATCTAACAGCAATTGCAAATTGGTCAATAATGTTAACTAGATCAACGGAAGTGGTTTGCTTTAGCTTAGCATGCTAACAAATCAGCTCAGCATAGAACTCGTTCGATACTGTTAAACTGAAGCTACGCTGACGCAATTTTAGAGTTAAAAAAAGACTCAAATCTGAGGAAGCGAAGTTGATCGACTGGTGTTGGAGGTTCAGAAAGCTGAAAATTAAACATGGTGTTTGCATATGTAGCCTGGTAGCTAGGCTAACGCTAGTCCGTTCCTCAGCTAGTGATTCTGAGCGAAGTCAAGTAAAGGGTGCAGGGACTGACAGGAAAACGAAATAGGTAAGTTCTGTTACGTCTGTAACTGTATCCTGCTAGAGCTGAACGATTTAGGGAAAATATCTGAGATTTTTATGGCATTTTATGGATTTATGGCAAATATTGTGACTGATTTTAAATTGTAGTTGTTTTCTGTAATTAAGGTCCAGGTCTGTTATTTTGATTTAAAAGACCTGGAGGCTTGAATGCTACTGGTTACTGCAAGTTAGCTTGGGTTGATTTGGGTATTTCGTTGCTTTTGATTGGTCAAACTGATCTTCCAGCAGTTCACAGCCTTCATGAATTTAATCACGTGAATCGTTTTTAAAATCAAACTCACAATTTAAAAGAGTGCAGTTTTCATTTTAGCCCTTATCAACAACACTCACCAGATTTATCTTGCAACCATAAGCTGGGTTAAGTGTTCTGTGATGTATGTGTAGCTGTTATCCTGTTAGTTCTCACTGAGCCACTGTCATGTGTAGTTTTTCTTGATTTAAATTTTTTTTTTAATATATAAATTAGTTGCAGCATATAAGGACTGTGGGAACTATTTAGCTGTACCATGGATAAAAGGCCAGATATCCTGTTGTCACTATAAGCTGGAACACAACAGACTGAGAGAAAACATGCACTTGCTAGTTATAGGAAAGAAATACTGTTATTGTTGTGGCTATGATGCAGGGCTTAGCTCAGCAGCTAAACTAGCAGGTTACTTCACTACCTTATAAATATCACATGGTTATTGATTTGTGGCAGAAAGCATCCCCGTTTGGAGCGTTGGCTTGTACGAAAAGGTCTGGCATCTGAAGCACACTGTTTAATGAGACCACAAACGAGAACACTTTCCTGCCTGTTAAAGTTATTTAGTTTTAAAGTAGATTTATCAGGTCAGAATGACCCGAGTAACTGTTGAATTTGAGGAATCTTAGAATTTCTGGTGTTAATTTTAACAGCCCATATCTAGCTGTACATAGACTGCATGTTCCCTTATCTTGCTTGAGATTTGTTAGTAGATGAGAAGTGTAGGCTAATGAAAGTTGTTGTCATCTCTTGTGCCTAATAAACATGCTACTAGATGTAGCTGCGTCTTTATGGGCTCCGCCGGGGCAATGCAAAGCATGGTGGATATTCATAGTGTCAGGACACAAGTTAAGATCTTATCCCAACAAAGTCATGCAGTGACATGAAGTGTTAGTTTGTGCACTACTGGCTGCCTATCCTGCACATGGAAGATGTCCCCCAGGAATCTTCCTACAGATCCAGAGTGACTGACAACTCTGGCAGTCATCTGGATTTTCTAGAACCATAGTTTCACAAGAAGTGGAGTAGATGACAAATACCAATAAAGAAATGGATAAATGGAGCTCACCTACACTGTTAACAGAAAAGGTTCTGTATAGTGCCCAAAAAACATTTAACTACTTTTTTTTTTTTTTAAGATTCTTTTAAGAGCAGCAGGTTTTCTGTGATTTAGAAGAACCATTTAATAATGCAAAGAACCAGTTAAGCATTTAAATGGTGTTTTAACCACCCTCCACCTCTACCCCCATTGTGAGCCCCTTTTGATTAATTTTATGTGAATTCTGAAGGTATAATGTCTGCAGAAAAGCAGAAAACTAATATAATTACTGTAATTACAGAATAAGATGTGATATCTGGAAATAATTTTGTTCCCGTGCTTAAAAAAAAAAAAGTATATTTTCAGTTTTTAACCAGTGGCCCCTACACCCTCACATGGTGGAGCCTACCATCTCTTAATTTTTTGTTTATTTCCTCTCAAACACTGTATAAGCATTGCCTTTACTGAAAAGCCCTTAAAGAACCATCTTTGTGGAGTACAGCTGAAGCAAGAAAGCTGTTTTCACAACCAAACTGACTGTATGAGACATGGCCGCATTAACTCTGTAGAACCAGGACGCTGCAGGTCGGTGACTGTTGCATCAGGCATCCACCACGTATACCCCAGAAGTGCTGGATTGGGCCTGTGAAGCCTGTGTGAAAATGTGCCGGAGGCAGAATACTTGCATGTGCTGCTCCACTGCCTTCTTATCTGCAGCACCATTTTCCGGGCATCATATGTGGACACCTCAGGATGTTCCTGCGTGTCTCAGGAAGCTTGGGCTGAGCCAGCCAAGCCTGGTAGTGGCTACAAGCCAGAGAGCACACAAGCTCGCCACAGTCTCTGGCCCTGTAACTCAGTGCCTGAAGGACAGTATCAGTGAGTTTCCTGGCAGCCGGTTCCACGTTAGTGGATAGGGGCAGTCCAGTGTAACTACCGAATGACAAAGCTAGTTTGCTTCATGCCCAGCCCTGCTGCAGAGCCATAGGCTTCAATCCAGCGCTTCTGGGGTTTATGTGGTGGATGTCTGATGCAACAGTCACCAATCTGTGTCCAGCTTCTACAGAGTTAATGAGATCACCGGTCTCGATCACTCGATCATACGGTGAGTTTGGCTGTGAAAACAGCTTTCTTGCTTCAGCTTCACGCCACACTTTCGAAAAAGATGCTTTTTCAGTAAAGGCAATGCTTATACAGAGCTCGACACCATTCATGTATCTGCGTTTTGATTTCTGCCGAAATCATGAGTAGCTACACCAGCACCCCCTGAGGACCTGCTTTCTGAAAACGGCCGGGTTGGGCAATGGTTGTGAATACTTCAGGTTCTGTGCTATGTTGTGTGTGTGCAAAATTGAGGCTGATGTTAATAAACTCCTACCCACTTTAAAAAAAAAAGGGGGGTTTTCGAGGGTTGTTTAGTAATGAAAATGCTTCTATATAAAACTATAAACACTCAAAGAATCCTTTGCATAATTAAAGAGTTGTTTCACTATCTGAAGCATCCTTTTACGATGCAATGTGTTGTATATGAAAAGCTTGATGTTTCAGTGCTACAGTATATAAAACCCCTTTCTCCGCCAGTCTGAAGAACCCTTTCATGATTCAGAGAACCCTTTAAGCATACAAAGGCTTATTTGAGTGTTCATGGTTCTATATAGAGCTATATTCTTTACAAAGGACCCTTGAAGAGCCACCTTTTTTGAGAGTGTGTTAATCATGCCAGGCATGATTGGTGCAAAAAAAGTCAAGATTGCCGTGAGCAAACCTGATCTGTGGAGTGGTTCGCTGAGCTATTCCACTGTATTGTTTTTGTTCGTACCACAAGGCTTGTGTTACCTTAGCAAGCAGGATAAAACCGCATCATACACCACAACACAAGTTCAGTTATGAGTCTTAGATGCTCCACCTGATGCATGTTTAGAGGGTAAAGGCTCACATCTTGAGTGTGAGAAGTTGAGTCACTGGTGTTGCTGTGACAAAAAGAGAATCTAACCTTTTTGTGGTGCAGAGAAAGTTATTTGTCTGCTAAGTTAGTGCTAGCATGATCACTTTAACTGTGCTCTTAATGGCACTATTGCTCAATGTATGGCTTGATATTTAATGAGTGATGAACTGGAAAGTCTCTCTAGTTTATTTTCTGGTTATTATGAGAGCTTATTTTTGTTTCCGCTTGTTTCCATTTCATCAGCTCATCTTCAAGCGTAGAGGGCTGTGTTCCCATTTTGGCAAAAGTAAAAAGTTAGGTGGGGGGTATGAGGCAGGGTTTGGAAGTCTGGAGGCAAAGGGGCATTACAGTCAAATTTCATTTTAAGTGGTTTCCTTAGTAGTTTTACTTTAATCATTATCATTATTATTCATTGATTATCTTCATGGTTTAAATAATGACTTTACAAGTACTTTTAAAGGTATGTTTAAGATCCTCCTACCTCTGGGGCATCATTACCATACTACAGTCCAAGTAGAGGTTGGCCACAGCGTGCTTTAGATGGCCTAAACTGAAGCACTGAAGGGCAAAATTTGTGATCGTTATAGTTCGTCTCACTTGAAAAGTAAGCAGGAACCTATGTGACTAAAATTCAGGTTTTTTGAAAGTCTATCAGTAAAGAACAGTTAGACAAAACGTTTAGAAAATATATGTAAGGCAACAGGCAAAAATAAGTCCAAGAAAATTAAAGTTGAAGGGAAAGACATCTAAAAATGGGAAATGAAACAGACTTTACACTTCTTAAGGAGATGCACCAAGGAGTGTAATTCCAAGGACAGTGTCGTGTTCTGTGCAAGATATTTTGGTTCGAGAATAGTTTTATGAACAGACCTTTTATAGTAACGTGCATATCGCTGTTGTCGGGAGAAAACCTCGCTTCTTCAAAATGGTAACTTTACAGGAGGAGGAAAAAACCTACTGTAGTTTTAATGTAAGTCAATGGAACCAGACGTCTTTCCAAGTCATTTTGGGCCATTTAATTTGATCCATTCATCATGAAATTTACAGACAATGTAAAGAGTAACAGGTCCTTTGAAATGATGTCAAAACTGAAAAATGAGAGATACGAGGTTTTCTTCCGACAGCAGCGATATGCAAATTATATTAGTTTCTAGAAAAAGTGTCAAGCACTGAAACCTGGTTAGAAAATAAATCTAGCAAAGCTTTATTGTCTTTGCTAATGATTTGATATTGTTATGTAACTCTTGCTGCAATGCAGTGCTCGGAGGAATTGTCCCTCTTTCTCTCTTGTCAGGAGACACGGGCCCAGGTTCACCCTGTTTAAGCTCAGAACATTAAGGCTGCCTAATCTTTAGGGAGCTGAGTGAGATCCTGTGCAGCTCTGGGAATTCGCTTACTGAGTTTCAGTGCTTGATCACAGTAAAGGAAGGAAATACAAATGGCACGTCTGTTAAGGTGGAAAGATCGCCTCTCCGCTCAAACTCGATGAAAAAAAACACATCGCGTTCATTGTTGTGGCGTAGTTTATTCAGGTGCTGTGCGTTCGAGTGAGATTTCTGTGGTGTGATTAGCTGATTGTTTGAACGTGCAGTGGTCGGAGTGACTTGCAGCTCCATTTTGATTTAAAGAAAACAAAACCAAATTAGAAGAATTAGAATTTACAACCATTTGTCTCTGTGTTTACACACTGTGAAATTAGACCTCTGCATTTAACTCATCCGTCCAGTGAAACACCCACATACATGCACCCTAGTGAACACACACACACTAGGGGGCAGTTGAGCACACTTGCCCGGAGCAGTGGGCAGCCCTATCCACAGTGCCCGGGGATCAATTGGGTGCCTTGCTCAAGGGCACTTCAGTCATGGACTGTCAGCTGAGGGGATTGAACAGGATTTTTTGTGTGTGTGTGTCTGTGTGTGGGTTTTTTTTTTTTTTTTTTTTTTTTTTTTTTTTTTTTTTTTTTTTAAATAATCGCGTTCGCTGTTTTAGTGAATCAGGTTATGCTGTTGTTTTGGTTTTGTTTTTTCTGTGAGCAATATCTTTGCCTTTTCTCCTTTAATTTAAATTCTAGCATTTAATTCAAGAGATTAGAAAAAGCCTTTCAGGCATTTATGTATTTTTAACAGTATAGAAATGTACACTGTCCTTTTAAGATGTCCCTTTAATGCCACTGAAGCGTCTTGCAGACTTTGTCTCCTATTTCTCTAAAGCGGTTGATTCAAGCATTGGGACCACATGGTTTTCTTGGTGCTTGCTGTTGCAGGGAAAGACACTGTTTAATTAAACATAAGATACTGTGTTCAATTAAACATAATAATCATGCCTTCCTGTCATCCTTTGGCTAAGCAGCTGTCACTGAGCAGTTACAGATCCCTTTGAGAAACGCTTCTGTCAGGGAGATTGTGTATCACTATCTCTTTTGAAAGAGACGGTGCATAAGGGCAAGAATCTGAAATATACATTTGTATAAGTATGATGTGCCTCCATACATGACTGCCTCCAGTGTGAGGACCATTTTGAGTGTGGGTTGTTTTTATTGTTGTATTCTTCTTTCAAAAAGCACTCCAAGCTGAAACACTGCATTCAGGGGCTGCCTAAGCTGCTGTGGGCTGAAAAGGTGAATATATGCAGAAGTAATGGTTTTTGTGACATCACAAATTTACTAAATTGAAATTTAGCCCTTTGATCTTGTTCTAGATTCAGACAGTCACAGTATATGTGGACAAAAAAATAAGCAGACTGTTGCTACAGTTGCTAAAGTGACACAAACATTAGCAAATGGGACAAAACCATACTGACCTACTGGTTCTGTGAAACAGCAAAAACAGGTTAATGTTACCTACCTGTCATGCAGAAACAGATCAGCCTCCTCAGCCCTGTTCATGACTTTCGACTGTCTATTAAACTGAAGTCGGCTTCTTTTTTTTGCGTCGGCTTCTTTTTTTTGCGTCGGCTTCTTTTTTTTGCGTCGGCTTCTTTTTTTTGCGTCGGCTTCTTTTTTTTGCGTCGGCTTCTTTTTTTTTTTTTTTTTCGTCGGCTTCTTTTTTTTTTTTTTTTTTCGTCGGCTTCTTTTTTTTTTTTTTTTTTCGTCGGCTTCTTTTTTTTTTTTTTTTTTCGTCGGCTTCTTTTTTTTTTTTTTTTTTCGTCGGCTTCTTTTTTGCGCCGGCTTCTTTTTTGCGCCGGCTTCTTTTTTGCGCCTTTTCCCGTTCCACCTTAAGTGGTGCATCAGTAACATTGTAGTGCCTCACGCTAGCATAGCCACTGAAATAACCAGAGCCTATGCAAGCAGCACTGCGAACAGACAAAACAGACCTTGTGCTTCATAGATGTGTATCTACACATGCGATTAAACGGGCTAACGTATAATTGCTTTTGCAGTTCTGCGTCTTATTTTTCTTTTCAGTGTCTGCCGAAGCCATAGATCATGAAGCTACTGCAGTGTAAGCTAAACTGAGATTTACACCCAGAGGCTAACGTGCTGATAAGAGCCAAATATGTAATAATACACTTAATGAAAAAGGTTTGACGAGGCTGATATTGGCTTCCTGTTTTCCAGCATTTTAGTTGACCATTCCTCAGTTGTTACATGTTCGCACCTAAAATGACGAAATATGGCTCGTACGTTTTATGTCACTGATGAGCTCTAAGGATCGGCTAAGTTAGAGAAGTATTGGTGGGTCGCATATTAGGGCTGAAAATCAGCCGGTACATGTTTCTCTCTCTAGTGGAGAGTGCGGTTCTCCATGGGAACCTTATGTCACTTCAAATTTAGAATTCCATATTTAAATTTAACGAATTAATGATCCAATGAGCCGTGTAAATTACCTTACACATGTAACTACCTAATTATAAAGTAAACAAAAATATATATGTTTGAGCAAATGATCCCTAATAAAATGTTCGGGAAGTTTTTTGTGGGATGCTGCAACGTTTATTCAGTGAAGCAGCAACACTGATTAGGAAATGCTGGTCGTGTGTGTGTGTGTGTGTGTGTGTGTGCGTCTCATATTTAACGTTTCATCCAGCTTGCAAATGAAGGTGTGATGTAGATGAGTGCACCAACTTTGAAGGAGAGGGTTGAGGCGTTTGCCCCTAGGTGGAAGAAATGGAAGATTGGTTCAATTAGCTATAAATGAGAGATCAAAGAGAGTGAAAAGCCAATATTTTTGAAGTAGCAGTACCAGATTAGTTGCTCTAATCTCTTCAGGGTTTTTATGTCTCGTGTCAAGTGCTCTTGTGCGAGGAGGCTGCTCCTAAAGTGCGTTGCACTCACTCTTTCCATGCGAAGCCTCTTTGCTTACTTGAGCTTTCTTTACCTTACTGATGGTACTTTAAAATGTCAAAGGTGTCACAGTTAGAACCTTCTGCCCTTCGGATGTATATTTATATGTGGACTGTTGGCGTTGATTTGGGCAGTGATGTGTCTTTTTTTGTTTGTTTTTTTTTCTCCCCCCCTTCCCCTCACAAATATCACACATTGAACCCTGTTTGTCTCTCTTTATATGCTATTGTGTTTTTTTTTTTTTTTTTTTTCTTCTTCAGTGTCTTGATCAGAGGGATGAGGTGGTAGGTGTGCAACAGTGCATATACAGAAAAATACACCTCAGTGTAACTATGTGAAAGTGTGCGATGTGGAGGTCGATGATATCAGCTGCATTCTATTAATCATGCAGCTAATGCAACTGTGTTGCTCGAGCACCAGAAGCTTGTAGCTGGGGGTCGACAATATTTCGTGATATTTCATCGTTATAGTGATAAATTCTGTCACAGTACTCTTTCCTGAGCATATCATGGACATGGTCGGTGCTTAAAGAACGCAGAGCAACTGTATGATTAAATACAAAGACGGCATAATTACTCCTGTTTAACTGTATTTATTGCAGCAAAACACTAAATAAGTCATTGTATTTGCGACTGCGGTATGAAGGATCCAGTCGTATCAGAATCTGTAACATCCTCTGGTAGTTCTCAGAAAGTAGCAGAGATGAAATCCTAAGTTAGTGTTTGCCACATCTAGTGACTTGTACAGAGTGTTTATAGGAATGAGCTCACATACAGAATTGATTTTAAAATTTGAATGCTTACTAATCAGGCTGTTCATAACGAGGCTCCAGCATACATTACTGAGCTCTTACGTCCTCTTCCTAGTGCGAAAACTTTAAGGTCTTCAAATCAGGGGTTATTAACTGTTCCATGTACTAACTTAAAATCAAAGGGGGGCCGGGCTTTTGCAGTTTATGCTCCAAAATTGTGGAATAATCTTCCTACTGATGTCAGACTCTCTGAATCAATTGAGGTTTTTAAAAAATGTTGAGAGACTTATTTCTATTCTCTTGCTTTTAACAACTTTTGATCAATGTGCTTTATAAGTCGGTGTGCATTTGAGTGTATAAACTGTGTATTCCTTATTTATGAGGTATATGATCATAATGATCTTAATTGTGTTGTATTTTATTTGTAAGTATTTTGTAAAGCACTTTGTCACTCTGGAAAAGGGCTATATAAATAAAGTTTTACTTACTTACTTACTTACTTACTTACTTACTTACTTACTTACTTACATGTCAACTTTCTTTCAATTGTTTTTAACCACAGCCTGTCACTTAGTTCTTTAGTCATTATGGTAAGTTATCCTGCATTTACTCATATGCCATCTTTGCACTACATGCATAGGAACAATAGTATTAACGAGCTTTATGTGCCAAATTGTTGACCTGAATTTGTGCTCTTGTTGTCAGATTATTGTGATTTGTGATCTTGCATTTTACAGTGTCTTTATCTGATCTGAATGTTTTTAAAAAGCATTTTTTTAAAGCGAGATCTCTGAAGGGCACAAATGAATATTGTAGCTCAAATCTGCTCCTGCACACATTAACTCTGAATTGCATCCTTTACACGACCTAGGTATTTGCCTAGGAGCATGTGCATTAAAAGGAGTACGACTACTTTCTTTAATAAGGCCTGGAAGCTTCTGCTCATTTCATATTCTTCTCTTGTCTGGGTTTTTTTTTGGATGGTAACTGACGACACAGAAGCGGTCTTAAACCAGCTGGATTACAGTAAATCATTTACGACTGCTCTGTTTACAGTTGCGTACTGCATTGTAGGGAATAACTCGTTAGTGGCATAACATGTTAAAATCTTTCTCTTCTCTATCAAAATTTAATTCCATGTGGTCACAGTATTTAAAGTATTCATGCTTAATCTTCTTGTGAGAATGCTGAACATGTGCCTTGGCCCCAGACCTTTGTGTCTGTTATTTATTATTGAACTGCCCAATGACCTGACCAGAACGTTGCAGAGTGGTCGTTGTAACGAGGTCGGGTAACCTACCCCTGTGACTGAGCTGCAGAATGTAACTCTGACTAAGGACCCGCATTAATAAAAAAACAAGTTGAAACAATTTTCATTGGCTGGCTGACACAACGAGGGAATTGGGCCTATTTTGATGCAGCTCAGATCCTTCCTACAATCGCCAAATGTCTCGATTATCTTCTCAGATTACCCTCACCACCACAGTTCCTCACTGTCCAGTTGTGGCCACCCTGATTTTGAATCAGAAATATTCAACATTTCCACCTGAGCGTGGACCTGTCACAGTCATGAAGTGTTGGCTCATAATTAATTTAAATTAATTGTGATTATCAGTTGAATTGTCTGTTTTTGTTCATTGTATAAAAGTTAATTTACAAGTATAAAAAATGGCCAAATTGGCTGATTTAGTGGACAGAAGTTAGAACTTTTGTTTTTGTAAACCCAAGGCATCTGTCTTTAAATGCCTTATGCTTTTTCTGCTTTCTTTTAGGTATCTGCCTCATGATGATGTTTAATTATGAAATTAACAATGGTTGTAAATTGTGGTCAGACGGTTATGTAGTAGTTATGACAGGCCTACCTCAGAGCAAGTCCCTATCAGTCTTGAAAGCAGCCGACTCAGGCTGGTGTGCCGTTTGTTTCTCATTTAAAATACTATTTTTGTTTGACTCGATGTGATTTACATAATTTCAAACTCAACCAAGACCAATGTGAGAAGGTTTCATCGTGATGTTGCTTTAAGAGAATTGATGCTGTCAAATTTGTTGGATTTCCCTTTGATGCATTGATTCACTGAATCCAGCAAATTCCATGAATTTATGCATGCCGGGTTAAATCTCTGAGCTCTGCGGAGCAGCTAGTGAAAAATGACTCACCTCAAGATGTCTGCTTCGGCAAGGACTGTCCTCATATACATGTGCCCAAAAACAGCCTTTTAACCCCACTGGTTAGTAGTGTACAGTAAGGGTGGGTGAGATGGCAGGACGATATTATTGTGCATCATATTCAGGTTTGAGAGCAGACCAAGTGCATCAGGACAGCAGTTGTACCATGTTTAAAACAGGCTTTGAAAAATGGTGTTATAAGCTGACAGTCAGTTGGTTGCTTGTTATTCTGACGTTTGTGAAGTTGCTGTCCTGGTTGTCTTTGTTGTTTTCAAGCTCTTGGTAACTTGTCTTCATAATACTAGGTCAGTGCTCTCTGGCCCTGTTCACAGCTTTAACATCCACCTCGAGCAGTCTGTGGGCAGTGATGTGTAGCTGTAACTGCAACTGTAACTTTAGAAATAAAGGTACATGATTCGTTCATCAAGGTACAAACGGCATAAATGTTCCCTCAAAGGTACAACAATGGTTTTAAGGTCCAATTGTGTACCTTAAATAAGTATTTCCCAGTGGAAAAGTAGATATTTGTATCTTTTTATAAACTACTTTTTTAAAAGAGAACCCATTAATAAAAAGCCTGGCGATGAGACGAGGCGTGTGGAGTCAGTACATCTTAGAAAATATCATTTCAGTGGATTATGGTACTGAGATGTACCCCTGAGGGTACCACCACAGTGACAAGAAGGGTACTGCCCCAGTGACGGTGTCGTACCTTTCTTTTCTGAGAGTGTAGGGCTGTCACAATAATTTAAATTTTGATCAATTGACAGTTAATAATTGCATTTAATATTTTAATTCTTGTGCATTATGTGCCTGTATTAAACTACAAAGCAGAAGCTGCCAAATTGGCCTCTTAGCCATGTTGCTTCTTATCTATGTTTACTAGGTAGGCAGCTTTGTAGTATTGTAAAGTTGGTACACCACACTGTTAGGTGCATGTGCACTCTCTCACATCCATTATCATGTTTGATCAAGGGACCACCTCATTTATGCTTTTACTCACTGCTGTCCACTAATAAGCATCTCCTCCCGGGTACGTTGGGGGAAAGTATAAAGGGGGGGGGTGTAATTTAAGTATTGGTGATAAAAACAATATATTCAAAAAAGCAAAGTTTTTAGTTTTAGCCTTAAAAGTACATAGTTTGTTTTTGTCGCTGTCTTTTAGTAGTCATGCAAGTCTTTATTATGTAGTTCATTTCATTAACAAACCAGATGTGTTTATTAAAGCAACAGGTTTTCAAGGATCTCAAGCAAATGGAGACATATATTAATTTTTTATTTATATATATATATATATATATATATATATATATATATATATATATAAAATTTATACAGGCGACAGCGCTACCCACCACGGCACCGTGCCGCCCAATATATATATATGTGTGTGTGTGTGTGTGTGTATATATATATGTATATATATATGTATATATATGTGTGTATATATATATATATATATATATATATATATATATATATATATATATATATAATTTTTTTTTTTTTTTTTTTTTTTTTTAAGCAGTTTCCTATTTTATCTATTTTTGTTCATTTTTTTTTTCTGTGTCCAGGGATGATGTCGCCACTTTTGCTGACAGTGAGGAAGAACAGTATTGTCTGATTTAACACCACAGCAATGTTCAGGAAATCCAAGTAGTTCTCAAACTTGGTGCTGATTTGTCTCTGCTTAGCTGGATTTGGCTGGAACTTTTAAGAGACTTGCCATTTGAGAGTTTCCTACCTTGGGCTGAGCTTTTCTTTTTGAGCACATTCAGCTACATTTGGTTCTTCAAGCTTTAGACAGAAAAAAAAAAAAAAAAACATTCCCAGCTCACCATTTGAATGAACTGGTAACTAAGGAGGACCTCCCACCACCTCATATTTTGAAGGCTTGTGTTTTAAACAAGCCTTTTCTTGTAGCAGCACTGCTGTATTTCACTATTACATGAGTGGGGATGAGCATTGCTGCGAGATTCTCAGAGAACTAGAGAATTTTGGTGAAGTCGTCTTTTCACACTGGTTTAGGTGATCGCGAAAGCTGCAAGGATACTTTCCAGCACTCTCCCAGCCTTAGCGACAGGAGAGAAGCCGTGAATGACTGACTGTTTTAAAGTCGTATTTTAATATCCCTGGAATGACGATAGCGTGAGGTAGAGAACGAACGGCAAAATGCTCATCGTCAAACTTAATGGTTTATGGTGTGGCTCATTTCAACACCTTAGAAAAACCAGCATAACATGCTTTTCAGGTGAGTCCTGTGGCTTCAGTGTGTTGTGCTGTCAGTTGTGAGTGCAGTATCCTTCTGTCATGTCAGTAAGCAACTTGTAGATGGCATGACTAAAATGAGCGGAAGTGTTCTGGGGGGTGTGTTCAGTGCTGTTTAGATGGTAGTTTGAAAAGATGCTTTGGCAGGACTTCATACACTTCAAGTGAGTTCTGGCCTTTAGCTGCTCAATTTGGCACAGGAGGGAAACACATCAGCAAAGCAGAGTGCATAAAAAGTGTCAACAAAATTACTGCTAATCAGGTATTATAATTATCAGTTGTAATTCACCTTTTCATGTCCAACAACTAGATTTTGCATGGAAAAAAAAAAAAGATGAGTTATAGCTTGGGTGAGTATGCATTTATTTTATATATTTATTTTTTTCACAATGAAATTTGATCTATTATGCTAAAGAGTTGTAATTTCATATGAACAATATTTAGATTTAAAGTAGGAGTCTGTAAGATGATATGACCTGACGAATTCGTACTCCACACAGTCGCTCCTCCTCCTCCTTTTTCACTCCTCCCTGTTTACTTACCAGTCTAGAAGAAAAGTTGCGAGTTTAGCATCAAACTTCATCCCTTTACTCACCCAGAACTGTCTCCAGTGGTTGAAAGCAATGACGGTGTTGACTCTTGTTTTGCTTCTATTTTTTCTATTTTCTTTGTGTTTTTTGCCAGGAGCAGATGCTTAACCCTCTTATGTTGGACTGACAGCAGGCGCATTATTGCCTCTTGTGATACAAATTGGTAGTACGAGACAGGACAGGTCGAGGCTAGCATAGTCTCTGCCTATGTGGTGCAACAAAACTGTTATTTCTTCATCTTTTAAATAATTTTGGTACGTTTTGGATTAAGGTTTCATCAGTAAGAAATAATTCTTCACGTGTTTGCTCAGAAAAGCTTGAAGGATATTTTAAATTTTCAGATATGTGCGTGGGTTAATGGATTAATACCTTTTTGTTTGTCACTACAGCTTGGATATATCTTTTTCTTTCAAAAATACAATGAAAATAGTCAAAGATTTCTTGTTGGTGGGTCTTTCTAGCCATCAGTGCTTGTTGCTGTTTACTTTGCTTTGGACGTGTTGTTTTGGACTGTAATTGCAACAAAGCTCTTCTGAGTTGAATTCAATATGACCACTTCATTAAATTTCTATGTGAACCCCTTGCTTTCCCGACAAGCACCACTCTTCCTTTCTTCTCTATTTTTGTCTTTCTCTCTTATGTCATGTTTTCCTTCTCTCTCTCTCTCGCTCTCTCTCTCGCTCTCGCTCTCGCTCTCTCTCTCGCGCTCTCTCTCTCGCTCTCTCTCTCGCTCTCTGTATAGTGGGCAACATGATGCTTTTGGCTGGACAGGCTTTATCTGGGGCTGAATGAGCGCAGTCTGAAGGCCAGCTGATGGATAAACAGGAGGCTCCAGAGGAAGCCCAGTCACAGAGAGAATTCTCTCTCGTATTTTTTCGACTTTTTCATTCTTCACTCTGCAGGAGAGAGACGAGCTCAACATGCTCCTCCTAGCTTGGCTTCTTTCTTTGTTTTTGTCTCTCGCTTTCTTTCCCATGCCTCCCTCTCACACACATTTCATTCATCACCATTACCCCACCTAAACAAGCATATAGACCAGGAACTAGCAGCATCAGCTCTTTAGAAAGACATTGCACCGTGTGTCCTTTTACTTGCATTGTTTGCTTTCTTGCTATGTTTATTTTTCACCTCTCTTTCCTCCCTCTCTCACCTTTACTCACACAGACTTTAGCACAAGGATAGGATTTTCAATTGTGAAAGATTGAAGACTGCAGAGCTACTCCTGACGTTCCCATGTCCCATTTGGCCATACAGACTTTACTGAGTGGTTCTTCATCCTGTTGTAGTTTGTACTGAGACCGATGAGTTCTGATCCCTGCACAAATACATCAGTGTTGTACGTTATACACCCACCTTACACTGTACCTTGTTCCTGGTAACACATTCTCATGGCTGGTACTCAGTTGCTACTACACCTTCTTTTTCAGATGATATTTAAATCGGGCATTGGTTGATCTGAATGCTTCTGTTTAATGACTAGACGCTGAGACTCGCCTCATTTCTGTGTTCATAATTCTTCAAATCCTCCCCTAATTTGTGTATTATAATTCTGCTTTATGGTGTCAACAATCTCATTGTTTCTTCCTCATGTTTTCCGGCAGTTTGTCCTGCCTGTTTTCTTGTTTGGGGCTTAGACCTGGATTTCTCTAAATATGCTTTGTGACTGCTGAAGCTGACACTGATGCAGGTGCAATAAGCAGGTACAAAACATAGAAGTTAGGCCAAGTTAGCGTTTCAGAAAAATGTAACACTTGTTTTGTTTGTAGATTGCAAATGCAGTAAAATGAATAAAATGCAGGCGTTTTATCACAGTAGCTCATTGTGTCACTCAAATGTTCTGCTCTTCTGGAGTCCAGTAAATATATCACCAAAACTGATTTGAAAAATTAGTCAGACAGATGATCCACATGCAGCAAATATCTGCCAAAACCACTATGATTTTGGTGTCATCGTGCATGCCTAGTGCACATGAGCCACCTAGCCAATTAAAGCATTTCCATTGTATGCTTTGAGCGTCTGGACCAGTCACAGTTCCAGAGTTTTTTCCATAGGTGATCTGGATAATTAAGATATTCAGTTCATCTAAAGTAAATCATGCATCATTGAATCAGCAGTGTGCTTTATTATGCTGCAAAGCTTATTGAAACTGCACTTTCTAAACCTGTTCTAGTTCCATTTTCGAGGATATAAAGCAATGCATTATTTCAGCTCTGTGATTAGTACTGTATTAAAAAAATGGCAGGTGGATTGTGTTATAAATAGGTGTTGATTCATTTGGCTGTTCCCGTGTCTGCTTGAAAGAACTCAGAAATAACTCTCAGCCGTGTAATTAGCATTCTGACCCCCATGGCTGTATGAACATGGCTGGAGAGAAGAAGGTGGCTCTTGAGTCCTTCCATTACTTTACAGCAGCGGAAATCCAGGTGGTGTAATGATGGGGTTGTATTATGGACCTCCTGCTGGAAACTGCCTCAGTTCCTTTTGCCATTTTGTCGCTATGCAAATGCTGCAGTCGTAGCTAAGAGAAGCTCAAATTGCTCCAGTGACTGTTCACCTCAGGTCTTTATTATTTTTGTTTGGATTGCAGAGTGTGCTATGGGAACGTGGTCTGCGCTCCCTCTGCTGTGGAAGAAAATTTGGTTGGCAGTTGATCTGATTGTTTCATTCGTTCTTAATCGGTTCAAAAATTGATGCACAAGCTTTAGAGACCACAATTTGGGGGTTATAAAGGACCTTTTTCAGTGTGTGTTTTGAGATAAGAACTTGATGTAGTATGTAAACATTGAAGTTTTCAAAATATTTCGTTCACTCCTGAATCCATACAGTCCTGTGAAAGCCAGTAAGCTGTGAAATCAGCCTCTTTTGAGCTACATCATAAAAACATTTAAATATGTCAAATACATTTATGTACAGTGTCCTCTGAAAATATTGGAGTGGCCATGTCCAATGTTTTTTGCTTTCCACTGAAGGCATTTGGGTTTAAGGTGAACAGATGAATATGACAATATCAAGATTTTGGCTTTTATTTCCTTTTATTTGCATCCAGATATGTTAAATGTGACCATGGTGCCAGACCACTCAATTTTTAGGTGAGCAAAAGTCTTAAAGTCTTAAAATAAATACCACTTATTATTTGCTTGTGGGCGACCCACTGACAATTTTTTTTTTTTGTTTGTTTCTTTTATGATGCTTTTCCAGACTTTTACTGTAGCTTCTTTAAGTTCTTGTTTGTTTGGATGCTTTTCCCTTCAGTCTTCTCTTTGGGAGGTGAAATCTATGCTCAGTTGCCCAAGTCATGACGCTACCTCCTCCGTGCTTGACCAGTGAGCTTGTAAGCATTTGAGAGTCAGTAAGCTTGTGAGAATTTCTGTGGCTTATCTCTGTACTTCTTTACCAATTCCAGTCTGACCTTCTGATTCTTCCTGCCATGAGTGGTTTCATCTTGCGGCACAGCCGCTATATTTCTGCTGTCTGTCTTCTTCAAATAGTGGATTGTGGTACCTTCACCACTGTCCTGTGGAGGTTTTTGGTGATTTCACTGTCTGTTTTTCTTCACAGCTCTCACAATGTTAGTCGTCAACTACTGCTGACTTTCCTTGGCCGACCTGTTTGATGTCTGGTTGTTACTACACCAGTGGGCTTCTTTCTTTTTTCAGGACATTCTGAATTGTTATAGTGGGTAGGCTCAATGCTTCTGCCATGGCTCTAAATGATTTAGCCACTTCTCTCTGCTTCAAAATGTCTTTCTTTTCTCCCATAGACAGCTCTCTGTTCTTCATGTTTGCTCATCCTTTAACAACAAATTCAGTGTTCAGTGTCAACCCAGGACAAAAACCAAGAATAGACATTCAGGGCTATTAATTGCTTAAACAATCGATTTAATGGGGCACACTTGGACAAGTCAGTCAGCCACACGTTCCTAGATGTTTGCTCACTTGAAAACAGATTGGTTAAAACAAAAGGTGCCCTGTTCTATGTTGTTTAACACATCTAGTTGTAAACTTTAGGAAGAGAAAGCTGGAGTTCTGATCTGATTATCTAGTATACATATTTTGATCTGGAACCTAAATGTCTTCGGTCTAAAGCAACAACAAAAGAAGTGGACTTTCCATTTCAACACTTATAGAGGAACCTGAAGATCAACCTACTCAGCCTACAGCAGTTCAGCTCCAAACTTTTAAACAGAAATTAAAAGGACTTTCAGCCTGCACTGCTTTTTGAATGAGACCATGCAAGGAAGCCAATCAGAACTGAGCAGGGCCATCTAAAATGAATTTGGTACCTAAAACCACACACATGGATCTTGGAGGGGATAACACATGGGTCCTTTAGTCAAAACTTTTACAAACTTTAAATTGATGCACACTTCTATAGATTGACGCTGTTTGGAACAGCATCAATCTATATCTGATGTAAACTGTGTTCTGTCTACTGGTTTACTTGCTGTTTTAGTAAGTAGTCTTAGTAAGAATACTGTGTAGTGTATACTGGAGCCTTCAGCATCAAATCCTGTGGTGTGTACATGTCAGTTTTTCTTTACAGTTAAAGATACAAACAGGATGCACTTGACCTCATGTTATTCTTTCTCTTTACTGCATGTGACTTGTGGCTGGGTGCCTTGTGGGTTAGTTGGTTAGCTTGTGTGCCATTAACCGTCTTATGAGTGCCAGCGTTATGCAAGAGATGCATTTTGGTATTTTCTTTAAATGATCCACTGATGTTCAGAACTCTGTTCACAAGCACACGGATGGCTCACTTCTTCAGTGACCTTAATTGTTAGGAGGATCCAGAGATACTACTGCTCAGTAAAGCGTGTGTTAATGTAATTGAAGAATATACTCCAAGTTCTTCTGTAGTGAGAGGATAACGTTGTTGGAAGGAGAAAAATCTCAAATGAAATGCAACAGATGACTTTTTTTAATTAAAGACCTATATGACGATTATGAGATCTTTTATCTTGGTTTCAGTTTCTTCCTCCATTGAAGTAGAAAAAAATTAAAGTTAGTAAAAATAAATAACAGTTGTTAAAAAAAAGAATGGGTTGGAGTTTTACTTGAAGTAGAAGTGGAAACTTAGTGTCTTGAGAACCGGTCAAAATAAAACAGTGGGTCAGTAACAATCAGTGATCCCATTTTATTCCCCTGTAAAATTTCACATTGTATTTGTCATGATGCATATTATGCTGTTGGGTTAGGGGTTAGGGTTACCTAACCCTGGGAGCCTTTCCCAGCTGTCACTGGGCGGAAGGCAGGATACACCCTGGACAGGTCGCCAGGCCATCGCAGGGCAGACAGACAGACAGACAGACAGACAGACAGACAGACAGACAGACAGACAGACAGACAGACAGACAGACAGACAGACAGACAGACAGACAGACAGACAGACAGACAGACAGACAGACAGACAGACCTAGGGCCAATGTAGCATGTCCAATTGGCCTGACTTCATGTCTTTGGACTGTGGGAGCGAAACTGGAGAACCCGGGGGGAACCCACGCAGACACAGGGAGAACGTGCAAACTCCACAGAGAGAACCCTGGTCACCCGGACGGGGAATCAAACCCAGGCCCTCCTCACTGTGAGGCGACAGCACTCCCCACCGCTAATCCTTTTTTTTTTTTTTTTTTTTTACACATTTGTATTATTAATTAACCACTGCAAATTTTGTATGTAAAATCATATTTTTTCCATTTCAGTGAAACAAAGCATTAGATGCCACTCATAGAGCTTAAAGCAATACAAAATGTCCATCTCAAATTTCTAGCCTACAGCTAACGCAGCAGAAGATATTATTTGGTGCAGATATGAAGCCGTTGCTCGCGGAGTCTGTTTTGACAGTAGTATGTAGTAGCTCTCTCAGCGTCATAGCATTTCCCTCCTGGGTGGCTGTTGTTGGCATTTTTGCAACTTCATTAAAGTGTAGTTAATTAGCGCTCATGTAAACAAATGGGACTTGTCAGGCTCCTATAGAACTCCAGCATACTTAGGTGAACCTAATTTGTGTGTTTGTGTGTATACAGAAAGGAGAGAGCGAGAGGGAGGTCAACAGGGAGTGCTGTTCACATTCAGAGCTCCTTTGCTTGATTTACGATTGCAGATTGTAAACCTGTTGAGGCCCCTGGTGTTATGAATTGCATAAATTTACATTTTTTAATTTGACTGTTGGGCTTTGTACTTGTAAAAAAAGTGTACTTTTGGGTCAGACTGAGTGAAAAATGCTGCAATCTCTTCTGCAAATGTTGTTTTATTAACCTTTTAAACCCTAATGCTTAATTTAATAGTTTTTTATTGGAACACGACACCGTTTTCATGACCATCTGTGCTGTTACAGAATACCTGCTGTAATTATCCAGATAAAGGAATGTTAAACTCACTATTCATCACACAGAGATAGCTCAGCCTATTTTTAGCAGATTGTGTCAGACTTTCTCCTCTTCCTAATGGAAAATTAAAATTCTTTGTGCTTGTTTTAACAGGCTTCCGTGTTAAAAGACTGATTTTTACAATGGAGGTTCTTCAGCTTCTTGCCGAGTCGTTTGTCTGCACTGCACGCATGAGACGTTCTTCCCTCTGAAGTGCTTCGGTTGTCTGCTCCTGATCAGGTAGGCTATATGCTATATCTTTTACTCAGTGGTTTTGGTGAGCGATGCATGTTCTGAATGGCAAACCTGAGCCGTATTTGTCTGTTTGCTGTTTTGAGTCTGATATAAGGCTTCCCGTTATTGCCACTCGGGTCTAAGCTGTGCGGTTCTGAGAAACTTGACTTTGTACTGTGTCCATGCAAGTGTATCTGTGATACATTGCCCATGAGAGTGTGAACAGCTGGAATTGCATCTTTTATGAAAGGTGGAAGAATAATCTCCGTTTTAAATAAGATTTCAGTAAGCTGTAGGTTTGAAAGAGAGAATTAGCAACTCTTTTCAGTTAGCTCTCTTTGCATTAGGTATACAAATGCACACTTACAGTATAATGTAGAGATATAGCAGCTCTTCAAATAACATGCGTTGCTGTATGTGTCATCAAGCTTCTTGATTCTGTAGGCAAGTGCTTTACAGTTTGAGCTTCACTAAGCCACCGTGCTGTATTTTTGCCAGGAGGCCGTACAGCATTCATTTCTGTATCTGCAAAGATTAACACTGCATGCTCCACGCTCCAGACGTGTGTGCCATGTGTCCGTGATACTAGCCTGTAGCCTTGTACACCACTCGTTTGTGTAGGCCAGGCTGTAGCACTATGTGCCATGTGGCTCTAAAGGTGGGTGCCGTGGTAAAAGCAATTGGCATTCCGGTGTTTAAACGTTCTTAACTTTGCGTTGGACTGTATGATAATGATGAGATACCGTCATATTGCCGTGAGTTGTTCCAGCTGCTAAGATTGCAAGTGCTGGTTTATTTTTTGTAGTTTAGTACTTATTTTATACCTTGTGTTTAGCTTTTACCTTTTTCATTCTGTTTATTTCTATTTTTATTTACTTATTCGTTTATTTTTGCTGACACGTTCTACTCTTTCCTAGTCATCTTTGAGTCACATCGTCTTTTCATCACCTGTATCGCTGTTGTGTCGTATCTCCAAAAGGATTACTTTGATTGCAGGAAAAGGAAGCGACCTACTTTACTTTTAATGTATGTCAGTGGAACCAGACTTATTTCCAAGTCATCTTGGGTCGTTTCTTTTGGTCCGTTCCTCATGAAATCTACGCATAATGTAAAGGGCAACAGACTTTTTCAAATTATGTCAAAAACAGAAAAACAAGGTTACGAGGTTTTCTTCTCGACAGCAGCGATCATATCCATATCATTCGCCCACGCTCTTTCTCTCACTCTCGTTCGCTCCCTCTTTCTCTGTGTTCAGACTTTCTCTCTCTCTCTCTCTCTCTCTCTCTCTCTCTCTCTCTCTCTCTCTCTCTCTCTCTCTCTCTCTCTCTCTCTCTCTCTCTCTCTCTCTCTCTCTCTCTCTCATGTTCTCTCTCTCTCTCTCTCTCTCTCATGTTCTCTCTCTCTCTCTCTCTCTCTCTCTCTCTCTCCCTCTAATTTATCTGCTTGTTCCTTTTTTTTGGGCTGTGTGCCCTCAGGCCGTACTGATTGAGTCTGTATGGAGTCCTTGGAAAAGCAGATTGACTTGTGGGTGTGTATGCAATTATCATAGAAATGATATTGAGTTGGTTCTCTGCTCTGCACGGATCTTGCACGCCGCTGTGCCATAGCCAGGTGAACTCAGCCTTGTGTTTGCATGGCTGGAAGGCTGCTAAGTCTCTGAAGCACATTGTTATGGCTCCTCTTCCATGCCAATGAGCATCTCTGCACTAATGTCAGTAATTCTGCTTTGTAAGACCATCAGAAAGGTTTACCTGCTGAACAGTGTAAAGGCAGGTTTAATAGGCCTGCGACGGTCTTGTGCCTCTGTGTTTGGAGTTCAGGATTGTGGC
This sequence comes from Pygocentrus nattereri, assembly GCF_015220715.1. Taxonomy (NCBI): domain Eukaryota; kingdom Metazoa; phylum Chordata; class Actinopteri; order Characiformes; family Serrasalmidae; genus Pygocentrus; species Pygocentrus nattereri. Next base: position 44,861,786 of record NC_051215.1, read on the forward strand.
ACCGTGTGCGAAAATAATAATTTTGTCACAATACACGTTACTTAGTGTTTTGTGGATCTTATGATCACAGAACACTAAACAGCTGCATGCGTCATTATAAAGAGATATAATCAGTGCTGTTTGAATTTGGTGCATTCTGTGAACATTGGTTTTTAATTATTGTGCTCATGGTTTTAAAGTTTCTTTATATGATATTACTGATGAATTTTCTGTTGCAGCAAATCAAACCTCAGATAAACCAAATAGTTTGTATGATTAGCATCCTGTGTCATAAATGTATTCAATTGTTCTGTATTTTTGTCAGATTGATCACATTGTGTGCTATACTTTGCTTTTGATAAATATTGTTTTTTTTTTTTCCTTTGGTAAGATGTTGGTGTCTCTATACAAGGGTTTGACTGGAAATGTTGACCGCAGCTGATGTTCTCTGTTTTTTTTTTTTTTGTTTTGTTTTTTTTAGAAAGTCCAGCCATTTGTAAGCTGTATTTGAACAGGTTCTGTCATAGCAACGTGTCATGAATGCAAAGCCTGTTGCCATTCACAGAAATGCGCCTTTTTGAATGCTTAACATCATGGGTGTACGATATGACAAAGAATATCATGGTACTTCATAATCATATCATGAAGACATTTTTATGCTGAACAATATGTATTACAATATTTTAACACATACTCAGGGCACTAGTAGTGCTACATTTTAAAAAACAGTCAAAAACATTTCACCTACTGTACTGCACTAAAATCAATTAGACAGGGCTTATGTTTTTGTAAGCTGGGCAGTGTTCTTTGCATACTGATGACATCTGATATACACCGGAAAGCATTGTGCATCACAATAAAACGGATCAAAATAACGATAGAACATCATATAGCCCATCTCTAATTAACATGCCATTCATGTGAATTGTGCAGATTTGATGAGGTTTTTCATTTTTAAGGCATGGGTCTGCAGCAAACAACCCACAGGTTTATTATTCAAGTTTTGTTGACCCATGAAAAGAGACCCATGTTATGTAATCAAATTGGTTTTGTCGTCACATATTCAGATTTCTTACTTCAGTCACTTTTAAAATCTGAGCAAAAGGTTAACGTGCAAGTTATTGTTAGCAACCAAGACAGTTTATTTAGGAGTCACTTATTCTTAAATTGATGTGGAACTTGATTTCTGTGAACTATTTTAAGAGCTACACATCACATTTCAAGTGGCAAGCATCAGGGTCCAAGCACTGTGCACTATTATGGAGCCAGTAGATCCAGTAGTATTGGGTATTTTTTTTATTTTATTTTAGATGTGGGGTATTTATTGGCCTTTTGACTTTGGTATAATAAACATTTTTTGACAGGAAAGCCAGAATACCTAAAACAAACCAAAAAATGGTGGGGTGGACCCTCCTCCAAGATCTGTCCAATGTTTTTATTTTATTTTATTGTTATTAATTTTCTCTCTACTTGTCTCTTGCTCTAGGGCTAGATGATGTTTTGAAAGTTTGCAATTAGTTTGTTTGATTTACTCACTTATTTGTTTTTATTTATTCTATATACAAAATGTCATGACCATCACAGTGATTTCCAACAATTATAATATGCTCAAGCTGTTTCACATTTATGTTGAAGTAACAGGGAAATAAGAACTTAAGAGCTAGTCAGTCTTGCATGTGAGACTATTAGGCTTCATTAGTGGTCACACAGTGCCCCCCAGATTTTCTAGGCAGGAGCTCCACAGACTAGATTGTCAAGATGTTGCACTTTCCTACATTGCAAGCCATCTGAATAAGAGTGTTCACTAATTGTCCTCAAACAGCCTCCTTTGCCATATAAGAATGCATAAAACTGGTACAGAAGAAAAATGATTGTCATTCATGTTCATTCTTTGAAAATCTTTAGTTTTTATTGGCAACTTGGCACCAGTTGTTCTACATATACTTGAGATGTATTTTGTTTATTGCCAGAACCGTGCAAGCTGTTGAGATGCAGTTCCTTCAACCATACCACCCAACTCTAGCTCTTTCACTCTATAACTCTCTGTTGGCTTTGGCTGGCCAAGTGCTGTCGGCTCTGAGCCAGTAAGGTGGAGAGTGTGTTCTCAGAGTTCTCAGTGTGTCTTCGATCTAGCTAAAAGTTGTGGCTGTTCAGTAGTCTCCTGACCTCACTGTGATCCCCACTCTTCTCTGGCAGCGGCCCCGGCTCTGCAAAGTGTCGTAGTATGAGTTTTTAGTGGCTCCAGGCCTGCGCAGGGCTGTGTTCATGGAAGTTCTGTGTGGCAGCATTCCAGCTTTAGCTTGTCTGAGCATGCCGAGACCTCCTGCTCTTCCCCCTGCTGAGCGCTGCGGGATGGGAGCTGAAGTGCTTTAAATGATTCTAACACCAAGCCCAGTCCTGTCTCCGTCTGGCACTTGTCTATTTTTGTTGTCATTTATTTTAAAGATGCTAGATTGTGAATCTTTTTAAAGGAATACTCTGTGAAAAGAAACAAACCGATTAATTCAGTTTTTTTACTTTATCTACGTAAACAGCGAAGACATGAGGTTTGCACAATGGTAATTTATGTGCATAGGATTCCTTTACTTGTTGGCTACAGTAGTATCACAGCTCCAGTGCAAAACTGAAGAAGCAAACTTTTGCAGATGCAAAACATGTCTTGGCTAATCTACTGCATTTGCGCGACAATGTTCACATTTTATGCAAATCTATTTCTTGAAAGCCTTCGAGATTCCTGAACTAAAGTGAATGAGTCCATACTTGCAGCTTTCCTAAATGAAAACAGTTAAAGCATGAATCAGAGACACTGGAACCAGCCCTGAGTTTATAAGCAGGCATGGTACTAGTGGAGGTTACCTTTTAGAAGGCATGGTCACATCTTATTGAGTTGCTGTAATGTTGTTAGTGCTCCGTGCAGTCCAGAAATGGAGACTTAACATCGTCTGTAGTGTAGAGTGTCTTAGCACCATGTTTCATCCCAGTCTCTCCACAAATACTTCTGCTGCTCTGTCACCATGAACACACTGCTGTCGCCATGACCACAGCCTTATAAATTTTCCTGTTGCAGATGTTAACGCAGCAGTGCTGTTCCATTTGCAGAAACATCTCAGGGATGCAGGATTAATTTATGTTTCCAAGGCCAAAGGATGTTGCTGTCACAAGGACAGGGGAGATAAAGTTAGCCAGGCTGAATTTAATAGGTTCAACCCTGTGGTGCTGACGGGCTCACAAGGCACTGTGTGTGTGTCTCTGGAGGTGGGCGTTCTATCCTCTCTGCCTTCTCTTTTTCCTACATCATGTTAGTAACCCCAATTTTATGCACACATATGCGCGCGCACACACACACACACACACACACACACACACACACACACACACACACACACACACACACACACACACACACACACACATATCGTCACTGTTTGACAAAAACCTTGCATCTCCAAAACAGTAACTTTGCAGGAGAAGGAAAAAACGCTCTAAATTTGTGATACTTTTATCTAACTTTTGGAAATTTCCAGTGTTTCTTTGTAGAAAGATGTGTGTGTGTGTGTGTGTGTGTGTGTGTGTGTGTGTGTGTATATATATATATATATATATATATATATATATATATATATATATATATATATATATATATATATATATATATATATATATATATATGAGATGATATGAGATTATATGAGATTTTATTTTCGGGTGGACTTTGGGTGTCAGCCCCTCTGTTGCATCAGGCTGTTTATAAGCAAAAGCTTTCACTGTGAGCGGTTTCAAAACATCAATGTCTGTTTTTCAGACATGAATTAATATCTTTGTATGGAATTGCAGTGTCAGTAGTGATTTACAAATAAAAATCATTTTAAGTCTGGGCTTAGATTTAACGTTTGTGTTAAAAAAATTAAATAATACAAATAAAATACCAATCCTACCCTTGCTGTTTTAAATCATGCAGCAAAATGATGACCGTGTTCTTGCCTATATTAAATCTCTGTTCTGTGACCCATGAAAACAAATAGCAGCTGAGACACAAGTTTAAATTTATTTCACTTTTTCTCCAATAAACATGTAATAAAAATCTGATTCATGTTGTAAATTATTCAAATAATTCACATAAATATATAAATAACAAATGCCATAGAATCTATTTGACATCGAGCATGAAAGTAAAATAACAGTTCAGTCTATCATGAGGTAAAAGTTTAGATTCAGGTATGGTAAGCTACAGAATGAGTGTGTAAGGAATATGGGAATAAAACAGTATGATAAGTAGAAAAGCATTGAATTACATCATGGCACATGTATTTTACAGAAATAAAATTTATTAAAACATTTGAAAACAAAATCTGAAGTCTAATCAGGATAAGGATGCTTTAGGACATACGGTAAAGTGAAATGGTGAAAAACCACATAACCATACAACAAGCAATGGGACAAGTTTAGTAAACTGAACCAATAGAAAAATGCTTTTTATGTATAATTTAGTGCTTCAGTGAATCATAAAAGCTATGAAAGTCTTTTGGGATAAGTTCCTTTAGTTGTCGTATGTGTCTGTATTTCTGCTCCTTGACTGTGAGGCAGGTGGAGTGTAGCCGACTGATCACCGATGCATCGTTCCCCAAGCTCCTCAGCTCTCTCCTGGGGAATGGACTCCAGTCATCTGAGTGCTGAAGCTTGTACTCCATGGTACCACTGATGTTGTATTTGATAGCCCTTAGCTCATGAACGGTGGCATCCCCACTACTTGTTCCTGGACGAAGGGGTCGGCAAAGTTTCATCTTGCTGGAATCAGAGAAGAAGACATGATCCAGGTATTTCACCTCCAGTGGGTGTTGGCTGTGTGCGTGCTTTCTTCATGTGAATGACAAATGATCTTGATCTTTCAGTCATCTCTCTATGACCCTGTGGACTGCGTCACACTCCATTTGAGTGTGCCCACGCTTAAGGTACTTCTCTATGATGACCTTCTTGTTAGTCACTGCAGGAGAGCATTTGCCAGAAGGGTGTTACGGTTCTGGTACCCACAGCAATCACTTCGCAAAATGTGTTCATCATACTGCAGGTGCGGGTGAAGGTAAGCAGTGATGCAAGAGGCAAATTCATTCACAGACAACCCTCCTTCTCCTTCATGCCATACATAACAGTTTGTGTACAGCCAGCTCGGTCTAATAATAGAAAGATGATGCCTTCAATTTTGGGCAAAGAAGAAGACCCTGCAGATCCATACAAGCCACCATGAGCTTACCATTTTCTGTAGCTTTTTCTTTGTCAGCTGTTTGTTCCTGACATGCCTTATCTTTTTTTCAGCCAATGGTTTGGCTACACTTCTTCTTCCACATGACCCATTTTGTATGAGCCACAGGTGTCACACTGGTCTTTTTTGGCGTGGTGTAGGGCCAGATTGAGAGATCTGAACTCCATAAATATCTGTGTGGATAACGGAGTTGTCTGGAGTTCTTCACAGTGACGTTGGTAAACTCTGTGTAACACAGACACGGACATGAACATGGGCTCTAAGTATAACTTGGAGGATGTGGACCGGCAACAATGAGAAGGTACCTTTGGCAAATCCCTAAGAAAGGCCCAAATAGATTCTCACACATCATTCCTGACATTGCTGCTGCTTATCTTAAGTTAAAATATGGAGATAGGAGGTTTTTGTCCGACAGCGACAAAGTGTGTGTGTGTGTGTGTGTGTGTGTGTGTGTGTGTGTGTGCCCTAGATCTCCAGCTATTAATCACCTATTCTTCTCCTCATTTCTAAGTGCCCATTCCAGGACTTGCTTTTTTTACTAATGTGTTCCCTGTCTTAAGGGTGGGAGATATAGCAAAAAATGCTATGTCAGAGTATATACAGTCACAAAAAAATCATTAAAACTATAAACAACCATGTTTAAAACAAGGATATGGAAAAAAGGACATTATTATCGGTTGCTTCTTTTCTTAGTCAATGTTACTGTCCTTGTAAACCTCATCCCTGTTTGTTATTGCAGTTGTTGTCATTGTCGTCACTTCCACTGCTGTTGTTTCTTCACCACTGCTGTTGTTTCCTCTAATTGGTCTTGTTTATGGTGTATGCAGTTGTTTAGTTTTGTAAAAGTACTGATGATGCAGCGAGAGCGCTATGAGGGCTGTGAATAGGATCTAATCTGAAGTCTTGCTAAACGCTTTAAGCCCCGCTCAGTGAACAAGTCTCTGGCTCGAAAAAGATCTGACAAGGTGTCGCTTTATTTTATTCACAAAACCACATACCTATATTTTCTCTCTCTCTCTCTCTCTCTCTCTCTCTCTCTCTCTCTCTCTCTCTCTCTCTCTCTCTCTCTCTCTCTCTCTCATGGACTCTCGTTCTCTTCTTCTATCTCTCATTAACTGTTTCTCCTTCACCTCCACCTTTGTAACCTTTATCATTCACATCACCCATTCGCTTTCACACTCTGCTCCAGCTTCGCTCTCGCTCTCTCGCTCTCTCGCTCTCTCTCGCTCTCTCGCTCTCTCGCTCTCACTCTCTCTCTCGCGCTCTCTCTCTCTCGCTCTCTCTCTCTCGCTCTCTCTCTCTCGCTCTCTCTCTCTCGCTCTCTCGCTCTCGCTCTCTCTCTCTCGCTCTCTCTCTCTCTCTCTCTCTCTCTCTCTCTCTCTCTCTCTCTCTCTGTGTCTGTGTCTGTGTGTGTACGCGCAGTGCTTCACTTGAGTGCTCTCCAATCCTGACGAACCTCCTTCAAACGGGCCGTCTCTGGAGGGCTTTAGTGGGGTTTAGAGCTCTGACCTGATTCTTGATCGCCCAGCCTTTCTCCTTTCCCTCGATGCTTCCAGACTACCGATCAACTCAGAATGGTGACTATAGGAACATATAAAACAGTGTAACAACCTGGAAAGACTACAATACAGAGCTGCACAGTATATGTACAGTATTAATTACAGTATTGGCTGCAAAATACTGGTGAAATTGACTGTGAAGTACTGGTATCTCAAAGCTTCAATATGTAAATGAGTCCACTAATCATTCTTTCTCTTTTCGTTAGTTTTTGTTAGTTTTACTGTGTCTTGTGATTATCCAGGGTAATCGCAGATCAATGAGCGCTTCTGTGGGTGTTCAGAAGGTGTTCAGGAGTATTCATGTAATCCAAAAACAGAAAAGAGTCACAGTGTGCAGAAGTGGGTAGAAACTAGGTGCATGCACTCAGTTACATTTATTTAAGTCTAATTTTGATGGTGCTTTTCAAATGATGGTGTTTTCATTTCTACTCAAGTGTATTTATGAAGAAGGTGATCAACTTGTTACCCAGTTTCATTTTAAGGACTGACATCTAGTTGCTATTTACGTTTTTTTGTTGTATTTCTTTTTTAGGTCGGTAACAGCAGCAGTGCTGCTGTGATTGATCCCATCTCTTACAAGATCATTGATCATTTATTTGACATGAGTGCATCAGAACAAGGAGAGTGATCCTTTTAATTTAGCTTTTAATGTGCTGAGAGATGCTGAATGTACTTTGTAGTTCGTCTGCAGTTCAATAACTTGCTCACTATTTCTGCTCAGTTATTGCTTTGAAAGGTGCTCTCATTTTGACCCGTGTCATTATTTCATAAAAGTAACTGTCATTCGAGTTTGGGTTCGGGTTACTTCACCCATCTCTGCGATTATGTAGCGGTTCAATACTAGTACAATGCTAGTAGTTTGTTCATGTCACAGCATAGTTTAGAGAGTGTCTCAACCTGAATAACAAAGTCAAGTCTGAGAAATTTACATAAAGAGAAATGAACAAAGAAGATGAATAGGGGAAAAAAACAGATTTGATGGGCCTAGGGAAGTTTGAGAACAAAAGCAGTGACTAGGAGACAGATGGAGATGAAAGCTACCCTCGCTGAGTTTTAATTCCAGACCCAGCAGGTGAGAGTAAAGATTGTCACTTCTGATGGCGGATGTTAAATTCCCCATACATAAGGCTGCAGAAACCTGTTCCTCGACAGGCCACAGTGTAGACAGCAAACATCCCGCCCCACAGTCATCAGCCTGTAAAGAACTAATAATTCATGTTTCGTGATCTGTGACAAGTTAATTATTAAATAAGAGCTATCTGTGATCATGGCCCACTTGTTTTATTGTGGAATGAGCTTTTTCAGGTCTAGGCAGGGATGATTTGCATAAAACAGGGACAGAAAATGCACATTTTCAGTTTTTTTTTCATATTTAAGCTCAAGCTTTAGTCAATGGCGAGTACAGATATAAATATAGATTGCATAAATGGAAGTTTGTATATAATATCTGCATGAAATCGTTCAATATTTACTTTTAATACATTTTTTTTGTTCATTTTTATTTTTGGATAGCTGTATGTTGCAGTTTAATGGCATAGTGAGTAACATTAGCTAGCAAAGTACACGTATGCTATACCATGCCAAGATTGTCAGCTGTTTGGAAACAATTCAAAGTATATACAGAGCTCAGAGATCTTAAGGACTGTTTCATATCAATGTGTTTAAGTTCTGTTGCTTTCTAAGAAAAATGATCATAGTTATTAAAAATTGGCCATGAAAATCAATGTCTGAATGATTTGTCTGTGAATAAATTGGAATTGGCCGCAACAATTCATGATCAGTGACCTTTATTTTGTGTTTTTTTTCGTTGTCTGAAATGAATTTATCGTAGCGCTACCAACACAAAATAGCATGCAGTTGTGAGGAAAAGTCTGTGAACCTTTTTTTAGAATTATCTGGAGTTCTCCAGGAGTGCGTCTTGACCTTTTGTGACAAGTACTAATTAAAATAAAGACTTTTAAAGAGTCTTATTAAGCAAACAGTGTGTCTTACATTGTGGATTGAACTCATCTTTTGAATGAACATTGAACAAGTTTGTCTTCTGCCTTCAGGGCAGCTTTAAGCTTCTTGTGCTGTTACATGCATTTTGAATAACTTCTAATATAAAACACTGCTAAAATGTCAGACCCGCTGTCATGCTTCATCACTATTCAGAGGAATTTGTTTGAGCTGAACACTTCTTTAGTTTCACTTCCCCAAAAGAGCAGCTCTGAATGTTGAAAGAAGTGAGAGGGCGCCATGCTCTGAGCCTCTCACTTCTGTTTAGATTTATTCTTGCACAAATGCAAATGGCAGCACCGAGTCAGCTTTGGCCATTGTTCAACCTTTTTTCCTTTTTTGCACCTGTTCCTCTCAGCTTCAGCCTTCTTCCATTGGGCCCTCCTTGGGGCAGTCGTGGGCTGGAGGTTGGAGAACTTGACCTCTGACCGGAAGGTTGCCGGTTCGATCCCCAGTGCCGACAGTCCATGACTGAGGTGTCCTTGAGCAAGACGCCTAACCCCCAATTGCTCCCCGGGCGCCGTGGATAGGGCTGCCCGCCGCTCTGGGCAAGTGTGCTTACTGCCCCCTAGTGTGTGTATTCACTAGTGTATGTGGTTTTTCACTTCACGGATTGGTTAAATGCGGAGGTGGAATTTCCCTGTTTGTGTGATTAAAAGTGTGATTAAAGTATCACTTAACTTCCTTTATTTTCAGATGAGTCTCTTGCAGTACATTGTCTTAGATGTTCCTGCTACAGGGCTGTCACTAACTTGACTAAGCAATCATGCATTCTTCAGGCTCAATAAATTGTCAATGACTGATGTTAAAGTTGCATGATGACACAATGCACTAATAATGCCTAATAATGTCTTTTTATATAATGTTTTATAAACTGGCTAAATATAAATTAACCCCAGACTAATTGCGCTCTCTCTAGTGATAGGTGTTTAGTCTTCTTTCGGCTGGTTTTACACAGTGAAACTTTCATTGGTTTTCACTAAAGAGCTAATTTTACAGGAGTTGTCTAATAAAGGAAACTTTTCAGACAAGTTTCATGAAACAGTCAATCAAAACGCTTATAATGCATGTTGAACGGCATGCTTTCCTCCATTAATCTGCAGCGCTTCTAGGACTGGATTAGCAAACGTAAAGTACAGTCGTAATGGCTACTTTTATTTTCAAAAGTATAACATGCACAGATTTTTAAAAGATCAAACATAAAGTGAAGAACTAACCATTAATAGACAAAGTTTCAGTGTATAAAGCCAGCCTTAAATACTGATAATATACACAATATGATATGTAATATGATAATGTTATACATATGTCTGTTTACTAATTACTGTTCTTAATTGGGGAAATGCCATGTCTCTTGTTTTTTGTAACTATGACAAAGACCTTTTGACCTTTTTAATATTTTCAGAAAGTCATGTTGCCACCCCCTCGTTACAAAAGTAATCTGTAGCGACTGCTCCATTTATTTCCGAAGTGAAATTGTCAAATGTAGTGAAACTGCACTGAGTTGAGGGTTGGTGCAGCTAGGTTGACACTGTACCGCTATATATGTAACTATATGGGAGTGAGAGTTCTGGGTATCTGACATGCTTTGGCTGGTTTTAAAACTTGTAAAATTGGTTTCAGCTGTCTGCTGCTCCTCCAGTTTGTGGCCACTGATGATAATGCTTCTCAAACTGACAGTTTCCTGTGTGTGTGTGTGTGTGTGTGTGTGTGTGTGTGTGTGTGTGTGTGTGTGTGTGTGTGTGTGTGTGAGCTGATTTATGGCAGTGTGGTTGCGGAGCAGCTGGGGCTGAGGAGGCGAAGGTGAGAGAGGATGAGGAGTAAATATTTGGCCCCGTCTCTCTCTGTAGAGCATGTTTGGAAAGGAAAGAGTGCAGCTTGTGCAAGACGTCGCTCTGAATCTGACAAACTGAAGCAGTGATTGGTCTGTTTGTGAGGAATGCAGGCCCATGTTTTGGTCCCGTTCTTCAGGGCAGCTTTATTGGCGTTTCTGTGTTATGTGTAATGAGTCTATATAAACCGAACACGGTGCCTGAAGCTCTAAAAACTAGCCTACTTATTGAGCATGCTGTAGTAGCCTCCTTAGTCAGCCCTTATTTAGATGAGTGAGCCTTCACTGTGACAGCCAGCATACACTGATGATAACTAACTGGCTCCAGTACAGAGACTCGAGTTGTAATCAGCATGTACGAATTTAAATTCCCCTGTAGACTCCAGTGTTTGTGTTGTTTCTATTGTTTGGAAGTGTAGCTTTTGTCTGTGTACATCTCTATTATTCTCTCTGCTGCTGTCCTTCACTCATCTGTTTGTCTGTCTAACGAACTTGCTCTTCATCTCTCCTTCTCTTCCTCTTGTTCTCTTTCTCCATCTGTCATTCAGTGTTTCTCCTGTAGCTTCTCTTTGAAACGTTTTATCGTCCACATCACCCATTCACGTTCACTCTCCGCTCTGCCCACCAGCATCTCACCAACAGTCTCCCAAGTTTGATCTCTCTTCCTCTCACTCTCTCTCCATTACAGTCTTTCTTTCTTTACCTGTATATTTTTCTTCTCTGTCCCTATCTTCACCCTCTCTTCATCTTTTTATTTCTCTCTCGCTCTTCTTTTGTCTTTTTCATTCTCTTTCTTCGTCACTCGTGCTGTTTTTTTTTTTTTTTTTTGTCTCTTCTCTCTTTTAATTATTTGACTTTCTTTCTCTGGCTTTCTGTTTCTTCTGTATTTTTCTTCTTCTTGCTGACTCGCTTTTGTGCTCTCTTTGTGCCATTTCCTTCCTTTTTTCTTACTCTTGCATGCTATCTCCCCTTCATTCTTTCCTTCTTTCCTTCCTTCCTGCCTCTTTCCCTCCCTCCCTCTCTCACCCACCTCCCACCTCCATCCCTACAACTAGTCCCACTCCCTCTTTAGCATTTATTTTCTCCACAGTATCCTTAAGGACCCAGCACTCCACTCACTGTATCAGGCTGGAGAAGTCATTGTCAGCTCTTTTGTCATCTGTCCGTTAAAGATAAGAGTGTGTGTGTGTGTGTGTGTGTGTGTGTGTGTGTGTGTGTGTGTGTGTGTGTGTGTGTGTGTGTGTTTGTTTGTTTGTTTGTTTGTTTGTTTGTTTTTTTGTTTGTCAATAGGAAATTGAACTGAGTGTAGGGGCGTGTTGGGTGCATCATATGAACAGAGAATACTTCCTCGGAGCAGAGATTTGGGTTTCCTGGAAATGAACGCACATTTCTAAATGTTTTCAGACATCCATTTGAATTATTGAACTCAGCTAATTTAAGGTGCTCACAGCTTCGTCTCTGTGTAATCCATGTAGAAAAGAATTGACAATAGAACAGGACCCTGCATAAAGGCCTCCAGCGCTGGGTTGTGGAGCAGTGGAAGAGGTGGAGCTCTATCCAGTAGAGATGAGTTTGAGTAGTGTTTGTGATTCAGAGCTGATCATTCAGCATCAGTACCTGACCTCACTAATGCTCTAGTGGCTGTATACAATCAAATACTCACCACTTTGTGTTAACACCCTTGAAACATTGTATGACCGGGTCCCCACAAATCGTTCAAGTTCCATTGTACATCTTTAGGTTGTTTCTGTCGCTCATGACCGCCTGCGTGTGTGTAGTGCAGTACTCAGAGCTCCTGCAATGACTTATTCAGTCAAGCGCTCAGTGTGTCGTTGTGTCTTTGCCAGTCAATATGAGCTCCACTGAAGGTTATGCTTGCCAGGCAAAGCTGCCTGTCAGCCATCTTTGATCATGCCAGCCTCTGATCATGTCTGAGGAGCGAGCCATGCAGTTAACAGCACATCAGAATCAGTCCTTTCGGCTTCGCTTAGTGTCACTTTGACTGACGGTTCTGTCGCCCACGTGCACCTGGGGCATAAATTAGCTCAGTTTAATGTCTGCTGGAGAAGCAAGTTTGACTAGAAAGACGAAGAGGAAAATCTCATTTGCATCACCAAAACCAAAATAAGTGAGCATTCGTTAAGACAAATGAGACGTGTACCAGCGCAAGACACCAAAATAAACACAAACCCTGAGTAGCTGCTATTTTTTCAATTATTACATACAGACAAGCACAGATGTGAGATCTGCCTGATCTGTCGTGGCTTGTCTCGCTCTCGCTCTTTCTCTCTCGCTCTTTCTCTCTCTCGCTCTCTCACTCTCTCGCTCTCTGACTCGCACTCTCTCTCTCTCTCTCTCTCGCTCGCGCGCACGCTCTCTGACTCTCTCGCTCTCTCACTCTCTCGCGCTCTCTCACTCTCTCTCGCGCACGCTCTCTGACTCTCTCGCTCTCTCACTCTCTCGCGCTCTCTCACTCTCTCTCGCGCTCTCTCACTCTCTCTCGCGCTCTCTCGCTCTCTCTCGCGCTCTCTCACTCTCTCTCGCGCTCTCTCTCTCTCTCGCGCTCTCTCACTCTCGCTCTCGCACGCTCTCTCTGTCTCTCTCTCTCAGTGTGTGAGAGACAGCGAGAGACGGAGGATTAAGTGTGATTTATAATCATGGCAAAACAAAGTTGTATTTTTCTCTGTTCTGTTTTCCAACCCTTCTCTCATCTCCTTTTGTTTCTACATCACTCACTTCTTCTTCTATATGGCTTCCACGTCTGTCTCATCTCTCATCTCTCTCTCATGTTTTTCCCCACACTTCTTTTTTTTCTGTCTCCTTCTCTCTTGATCCTTGCCTCCTTCTCTTTCTTTCCTTCTTTCTGTCTTTTTCCCCTCTTTCTCTTCATCCCCACTTCCTGTTCTTTCTTTCTTTCTGTCTTTTTCTTTTTCTCCCCCTCTCTCCCTCCCTCTCTCTCCCTTCCAGCTGTTGTGTTAATAGTTTTTTTGCTGCCTGTGGAGAGGAGTAATGAGATTCCAGTTGGAGCCGAGACCCTTTTGGCTTGTGGGAAATATTATTTATTTATTAAGGGGTTTTATTTATTTAAATATGGGGAAATATCTCTACAGAACTGTCTTTGCTGTGCACTCCCTTCTGTTTCAGCTGTTGTCTCTCAGTTTCTTTCTTCTCATCTTTTCTGACACTTTGAGTTTAAGCTCATCAGAAACGGGGAGGTTTTTTGCTCCCTCTCTTCTCCTCCCTCCTTGGTGCTCAGATTGAAGTGTGTAGCTTAATTGCTGGTGCCCTATCTTAATTGGGAGTAAAGAGGACGGTGTGGAGCAGCGATAGGGCTGTAATGTGGATGGACTGGGTTGTGAGGAGGCAGTGCCAGAGGCTTTATCTCAAGCTGAAGTGCTCGGAGTCCCTGCCTGGATAAACGTTCATTAGAGGGCACAAAATTAATTTTTGTGATTATGTAGCTGCATATTATAATAAGTAATTTTAAAATAATAAATGCAGTGCAATATTGAATATCAATTTTAAGGATATTCATAAATAACAAACTTATTTAACTGCAGTATGTCATTTACTGCTTGCTTCATTGTTTTAAAGGGAAAATCATTTGTGTTGTAAACATCTGCAGCACTGTGAAGTTTCCATTTTGGTATGATTTTAAAAGAAATAGAGCGTAAATTTTCTATCAAAACCATGCTAGATTGGGTTTGAAAAGTGTGCTAGTACATTTGAACTTTATCAATGCTATAAATGTGTAACATTAAATTCTGTTTGAAATCATGATACTATTGTGGGTATATTTGGAAAACCTGACACTGAATTCTAATCAGTGCCCAGGAGCTTCATATTATGATCTCTTAATGTTACATAAGTAAATATTTACCTCTTTTTTTTTTTTTTTTTTTTTTAACTGAAATGATTTTATATTTCTTGAATCATTTGAGAGCTTTGATTCATCCAAACAACTACCCAAAGTCATCTGTTACATCTGAGGTTGTTCACTGTACTCACTAAAGCCTATAGTCAATAGGTAGAGGCTCATTTTCATATTGCAGCATTCTGAGATCAGTATTGCAAAAGCTAAAATCTCCATAATAATCAGGACAATGTATTCTGCAGCCCCAATAGGCACCAAAAGCATCCAAGCTGTTTGACCTTTGCTTTGTTCGCTAATTGTGACCTGTACGATGCTCTGAAGTGCACAAATGACAAACTGTTTTGGAGCTCATTTAGTTTTACCACAGGATGCTCTGTAGTTTTTGGTTGATAAGGGATTAAACTGGCTGATCTGTACAGCGTAACATATGTTTGATTTATCCGAAGTCCCACACGTAGCCCACATTGAAAAATGACTGCTGCAACGCTCCAAAAAATGAATTGTATTGGATTACGTTATTAAGAAGTTGTCATGTTGGTAGGCGAGCTGTAACTCCGACTGTGGTCTGCTGGAGCTCGTCTCATCACTATTACTGCAGTTCCAACCCTGCAGGTGGCTGAAGACCAAAAGCAAAATAGTTTAGAATGACCACGGAAAGTATGAAAAGATATGTGACACTTTAGATGCAGTTGCCAGAAGATGACAGATTGGTGAACTGGATCCATAAAGCCTGCTTGTATCCAGAGTTCAGAGCATTCCAGTATGTTACATGCATCTATAAATGCATCTCCATGCCTGACCCAATGTTGCGTCCCAAACCACACACTACCCCAATGAGTGCACTTCTAATGGTATACGTGCTATTTTTACAAACTATTTAGAGTGCGTGTATGCCGTTTGGGATGAAGCAGTAGTACGGCAGTGGGTAGCTTTGAAAACTACAGCAACAAATCAAATTAAATCAAGGCAGTACACGCATAGGTATAAGTTAATATGCTGAAAATTAAATTTAAATTAAAGTGATCAGAAAAACCTTTCATTTTACTGCCTATGCTGAACCTGTTGTGGCTTTATCTTATCACAGACTGCCTCGGCACTGAATGAACGTGATGTCGCCTACCAAAATGGTCACAGTGTGGTTGTGACATCATGGGAAAACAGGACTGCAGCTGCTGAGGAAACACTGGGTTCAGCCAATTACAGAAGGTCTTTAACTATTACTGTCAATATAAAAAGTACAAAAAAATAAATAAAAAAAAAACCAACACAAAATTCGTATTGGATTAAAATCACTTGAGTGATCACTTTATTATGTCTTCCCAGATAAACGTAACCCTGAACCCTAAAAATACACCCTGAATAATGCACAGATTGCGCTGGGTTTTTCTGAGATAAACGTTCACTTCTGGCGGCATATTGTCGCGGTCATAAAATGTTGTCTCTCTGAAATGGCGACTGTGTAAGAGAAGAAAAAAAACAATGTTCTTGACTTTAATATACGGTAATGTAACGAGATCTTATCCAATGAATTGTTGTGCTGTGCTTAGGACTGTATTGATCACAACTACACTGTGGTGTTAAAGGACCACTCTCTGTTTTAGGTGTGACACCATCATTATTTTACTTTGTTTCCCCAGTTGGGAGAGAGGAGGACTGAATCTGAATCTCGTGCTTATCCTTTGTTTATCTGTTCTTCTGCACGTATAGACAGCGTGCTGCACATATTGCACTTTCTGCATACCTCATTGCGCATCTTGCACATCTGGACATTAGACACTTTATTTGGTACAATACATGCACATATTTATTTATTCATTCTGTGGTCATTATATGCAGTCATCTGTAAATGCTTGTACAGTCATTATTGCACTGCATCTCTCATCTCAGGTTATAGATATTATCACAGACTGTGGTATTTTTTTCTATTTGTATAGATGCCTGGAGAGAGGATCTGGTTTATTTATTCTTGTTATATGTCTACACCCGTTTACGGTTACTGTATGGTGTTGTGTGTCTGCTACTGGCTGCTAAATTTCCTTTGGGATCAATAAAGTTTCCATCCATCCATCCATCCATCCATCCATCCATCCATCCATCCATCCATCCATAAAACTGTTCCGCTGCAGCGTCCCAAACCAGTCACGTTGATCCATTCATTGTTTAATGTTGATATAACGTCTGATATAAAGGCCAAAAAAAAAGTTCTCAAAAAAAAAAAAAAAAAAAAAGGTTAGAGGTTACAGAGGCGTTTGTGTGATGGTGATTATGTACATGTGTTGGATCAGGTTCTGTCGTTTTGTGTGTCTGTGGTGGCTCTGTGTGCTGCCGGCAGTGGTCTGGTTCTGCAGGGTCTGGGGGTGGAAGTTTAATTTCCTGTGACAGATCACCATGGGGACAGACAGTTGGTGGATCGGGTGGGAGTCGAGTTTAGGGTAGGGGAGGTGGTTTAGGCAGTAGGTACACACTGAAAAACAATAACCTGAAGAGGCAGGCTGCTCTGGGCATGTAGTCAAAACAGGAAGAAAATGGATAAGCAAATTTTCTTTCTCGCTGCCTCAGTAACCCAGCACGATGTGCCAGGGTTCAGCTTTACAGCGCTCTGTAAAGGACGGAAGAGCAGAGACACATTAGTGTCACCTCATTGCCATTTATTATACTGTTCTTTCAGAGCAGCTTCATAAATGGGACTAATTGCAGGCTCATAGAACAAATGTCAGTACAGTGTGCGTGCGTGCGTGCATGCGTGTGCGTGTGTGTGTGTGTGTGTGTGCCCGCCTAACGTCAAAATTAGTCTGAATGCACTTCGCTATTACATACGAGTACTCACATTTGAGAAATGTCAGTATTTATGTCCTGACATTGTATAAAAACACTAAAGTGTGTGTGTGTGTGTGTGTGTGTGTGTGTGTGTGTGTGTGTGTGTGTGTGTGTGTGTGTGTGTGTGCGCCTGCACGTGTGTATGTGTGTTGTGGAGGTCTGTGGCAGTGCCCCCAGCTGCAGGAGTTCCCACTGGTTCTTATTATGCTGTGTGACAAGGTCCCACAAATCCACTAGAGCTGACACCACTAATACTGTGACTTCCCTCCATGGATGAAGAACTGAAGTCATTCATTCATTCTTACTTGCTGATTTGCTTACATTTCTTTACTCGGGTCCTTTTTAGGGTTTTGTTACTCTCTCTGGCAAACGGGCAGTCTGCAACATAGTGAGCAGCATCTGGCTGAGTTTTCCCGTGTGTGTATGTGCGTGTTTTGAGTGCTCACTGGCTCTTTTTTTTGTGATTGTGTTTGTGTATGGTTTTAAATTTAAGTCCCTTAACTTCTTCCCTTGTGGACAAACAACAGCGCTGTGCTCCATTAGCGTTTGCCTTTAGTTCTGCTGAGCTGCATGTCCGTCAGCGCCCAGCTGTTGAAAAGAAGTAGAGGACTCCTAGAAAGTTTCTGTTACGCTTAATGCTGTTTGTCTTTGCTTGATTAAATGTGTCTCATGTAACGACACGTGCTGTATCAAAATATTTCACAGTGAGTCGTCGTGTGTCCTTGTGTCATAATGCATCATCATATCATGACCAGCATGTTAGACTGTGGTTTTCACAGAAACGCAAATCACAAGGCTATGATGAAAGTACTTCATTACAGAACGCATTAAACTAAACCCATAAAACACACACAAGACACCAGTGGTTTTGTAAGGAAACAACACAAAACGTGACGGTTTGATTTATACCTGATGAAGTATCTGTTTTCTGTTTGCTTGGTTTTTTTTTTTTTTTTTTGGTGTGTTTTGTTTTTGTAAATGGGTCTAGGCTTCTCAATCTTCTTGCATCAGAAAGAGGGGAATCATGTGATGTGTGGAAGGAGAATAGTTTGACCAAAAACACTTGTTCCTTAAGATATTGTGCTGTCATTTATACACATATTTAATTAATGTAGTATTATTATTATTATTATTATTATTATTATTATTATTAATACATGTAATCACATCATCTTGACAGCCCAAATTGATCCAAATTTAATTCCACATTTTGCTCAAATATTTTAAACACACACATACATACATACATACATACATACATACATACATACATACATACATACATACATACATACATACATACATAACACACACACACACTCTAGCATTTTAGTTTGGCTAACACATGTTTATACAAAGCCAACAAGGTCAGTCTTTTTGCTTAAGTATTCTGACCCTTGTGCTCTCACAGCTCTTAATGCATGTAGGAGAAAAACGCTCAGTGGTCCCATTTTAACAGTGGCCTGTGTGGATCATGGTCAGGACCACTGTTCATATTCGTTTTCAGTGCATGAATTCATGTGAAAATAAGATGCAATATACCTTAATGCTTTCTCAGGAAGTTAAGAGACGGATCTTTTTAATGGCTCTGATTAGGGATGTTCCAAATTCTGGATACCAAAAAAACCTACTATCCTTCCTGCAGTAAGTATCAGGCTTCAAGATGTACAGAAATAGATGGACAGGTTCAACAGCTACTGTGGAAGCAAGCTTTGCATTTATTTAGCAGTTTTCCTTCATCTAATCAACATCTGATTAGTTAGTAGTCTGACAACGTATTAGGATTTGTCGAAAGGTGGAAACAAAAGGACAGACTTGGGATATTTTAATAAAAAACAAGGACAACCTACTTTCATAGTGTCACAGTAAGTACCTAGTGTTAAATGCTGCAAAAGTTGGAGGATTTGTAGGCTCATTACAGCTGTGTATTAGTCTTGAGAGCCTGACTAATTACAGATATGAAATGAAGTAATTACTGAATCCTGTGAAGAAAAAGCCTGTCTTGTGTCTGAAACATTCTCTTCCCTTTTCCTCAAATTAGGAGGGCTGATACCAGTTTGTTAGTGTGACATACTCTGGCAAAACTGTTTGCTTAGAAATTGAGCCCGTGTGGAGATGCGCATTTGTGGGACCCTGCTGTGGTAGCAGTTGCTCATCGTTGTGCAGTCCAACTGCTAATCAGTCACTGGCTTGGAACAAACCCCTTTCTATTTCATGTGTAGCTTTGTTTGCAAGTCTGGAGTACTTAAAATAAATTGTAATTGTAATTAGTAGGCTTTTCACAAACATATGATTTCATTTGCCTTTTGATTTGTCTTTAAACCTTCCTGGAAATCTTTAGATTATGTATAAAGCAGTTGCGCGTTTTCCCCTCAATTAAAAAATGATGATTATAAAAGTGACTTGGCTCTAGTGCACAGACTGACTTGTCACCATGGCCATCTCCCTTGTACATTTGATCTATAAGTAAAATGGCCAGCTATTGTCCTGTTTTCCCTGCACAAGGGGCTGAGTGGAGATGTTTAGTTCTTGTTACCTGTAATGGAATGAACAGCTGATGCTGTGCACATCGTAAATCTCTCGTGTGCTCACACACTCATTCCTGTGGAAAAAGTGCCACGGTGAGCAGTTCTGCTATAGAATTATTTCTGGGTGACATTTTATATTTATTTCCCCTGCCCTGCTTCTCAAACCGAGTGAGTTCTCTGTGCGTGCGTGCGTGCGTGCGTGCGTGTGCGCTGTTGTGTCTTGTGTGTTTGCTCTTTTCTTGTCAGCTTATGATTGTTTTGCTCTGTGTTTTTGAGAGAAAGCTTGTCCTGTTAACAGCAGTGTCTGCAGTATGTCTGCACGATATGGACGAAAAAGCCATACTGCAGTGATATTGCTACATGCTATGATGTGACATGGTTAACGTTAAAGATCAGCTTATTATTTGAGCTCTTTTCATCTGTTTGATCACATGAGTTCTTCTATTCATTACAGGTTGAGGAACAGGTTAAAACACAAAAATTAGGACTCTGATTTATCCGTAGGTCTCTCTAGATTGCAATATAAAAAATTGTAACCACATTCTTTTGCTTAATTACTTGGAGTTAATCCCATTTGTCTTATTTGCTCAAAGAAAGAATTTGCTTCATCAGAATTACTTTCACAATTTATTAACCCGGTTTTCATCACGTGAGCGTAGTGTTTACACTAACTTAACATGAAAGTCACTGTTTCTAGCTGACTTAGTGCATTAACTTCTTGCTGTTTTTGTCGTTGTTTTTGTTATTGTTGTTGTTGTGTGATTCAAAAAGATTCGTTTGATTTCAAAGCACCATATTTTTTTGAACTGTGAAGCGCCTTGGAACCAATTACATACCATTTGAAAGAGGGGGGTCATAGAGTTTCTGACTGTCAGTATTGGAGGTTCACTGCCACAGCTCAGAAAAATCACCACCATCACCCAGATCTTGTGGCATGTCATTTTTTTTGTGGGGTGCGTGAAGAATTCTGTTTGAGCCACCACTCCCAACAACGCTGGATGATCTCCGAAATTGCATTGACAGAGTCGTGAGTACAGCGACACCCAACATGCTCAGTGGAGTAATGGGATGAATTTGACTACAGCGGTCAAATTCAGCAGTTAAATTACATAATAAACTTAATACTCACTTAAACCATTTTACAGTTTACTGCATTGTTCTGTAATGATTTATAAGTGAAATAAATCGTTTTGAAATCAGATGAATCTTTTTGAATCACCCTGTAGTAGAAACGTTGACAGCCCAAAATCGCCCAAAAACACTAATTTGTTTGAAGGCTCATTCGCAGTTGCAGATCACTTTGGGTAAAATCAGTATTGCTAAGGACCTCATCAGTATCTCAGTATCATGATGATGATCAACGAAAGATATGCAGAGACATTCTGCCGGTAGCTCGAGTGTGTTGAACTCCTTATTATTCTGCAGAGAAACACCTGATAGTCTGTAGTCGACTTTCTGGTGTACCAGTTTGGAGAGAAGCTGGAGGTGAGGGAAGGTCATCTTGAGCGAGCGCACGCACACACAGTCCCCCGATGAGTCAGCCGCTGTGCACAGTGCACTCATGGAAATTAAATGAAGTTATTTAATAGCGTTAAATTATGGATATCCATCCAACATCCAATGCATGTTTTAAGACATGTACTTGTGCAGGGCCTGCTGGAATTCCCGCTGGGCGGAACATACAGAACTCCCTCATGCTCATTAAAAAGGCATGGGACTCCACAGAGTGTCACTTTGCCTCACGCAGGCCTGTCTATAGATGTTTGAGTGAGTCATTATGTGTATCCCGCTCTATTGATTTCCACATGCTGATGGGCCTGGTCATGCTGGAGTGCCATATCAAAGCCCCTCTTCCTGGGATTTCTTTCCTTTCTTTTTCTAAAACTGTGCTGGATATGTTTGCGCAGTCCTGACGCACAAATCCTTAAATGGACACAGACCATGGTAATCTCTATCAAAGATCTGTCATTGTTATTACTGTGGGACCACAGAGCCCTTTGGTTTCCCTGTCCTATCAGATCTCCTGCTCTGAAATCTGTTTTTTTAGCCAAACACACCTTGCTCAGCCCCAGCACCAGCACACAGGGTGGAAAGCATTAGTATGAGGAGTGTTTGCTGTTTTTGTGTTTTAAATTTTGCAGTTTGTTTTTTGGCTTCTTTGTTGAGGCTACTGTTATAGATGCGTAAAGGCGTGTGTTCACTTGCAGCACACTGGTACCAATTTAAGTGAAAGCTTGTCCACTTGTTCAACTATAGTGCTCAGTCTGCATCTGTTCCTATTCTATCACCACGTCAACTATGAGGGCAGCAGAGATATAAGCATTTCATACATTCTTTTTTTTCTCTGCAGAATAATAAGGAGTTGAGTGGAGTTTGTGCGCAGTGAGGGATCAGTGTGTTACTTGTGTCTGGCTGTTCTAATAAATTCCCATTCCCAGCGTGCAAAGCGGTCAATGGAGAGGAATATGCTGTTTTTTTGTTTTTTGGGGGTTTTTTCTACTTTTTTTTTTTTCTTTTTCATTTGCATTCTCTTGGCAAGCCTGCTCATCCCTGGAGTGAGAGACGGGTCAAGGTAGAGCGGTTATTCCGCACACAGCTAGCTGCCGAGAGAGAGCGTCACAATAGCGAAAGCTTCAAGGAGCACAAACGCTCTCATAATAAGCATGCAGTCCTCTGGAAAAGGCTTTGGTGCTTTTCTGCAGGGCAGAACCGGGATACAAAAGGCCACACTCTATGTTCTGTTTGCTCTTTCTGAAACCTCACTGCCACTGAATGGATGAATGTGTGCTGGCTCAGAAAAGTGACTGCGAATGACCTTTTACTGTTGCCTTTTGTGTTCAGTCACGTGTGTGTGTGTGTGTGTGTGTGGGTCTGTGTGTGGGTGGATATTAATTGCATGTTGTGGCATTAGCATGAAGGGCCAAGCACTCATCAGCGTGCAAATGTCACCCTGTGAACTCCTTTTCTTACCGAGTCTCATATTGGACCCGGCATGCTGAATGTACTCATTCACCACACATGTGCTTGCAGATTATTCTCCACCTTTTTGACCCTCTATTTCCTTCCAAGAGCTTCCCATTGTCTCTCTCCTCCAGAAGCAGCTTCCAGGGGTGAATGAAAGGTGCGCTCAAGCTCTGTGCGCTTCCAGAGAGAGAGACAGAGAGAGAGAGAGAGCATGTGACAGACAGACGGACAGACAGGCGTCTACTTTTTGAGAGCTGGTTTGTGTAAATTGCTATTAAAGGCTGCAGCAAGTCACTAGTAGTGTGCTGTTTTAGAACATGTGAGGTGGTGGTGTTTGATTCTTTTCAGTGCAGTGCAAATCCTTTTCCAACAGCGTGATGGCTAGCGAGATGTCTATCCAGAGTATAATGAAACTTATTAAAACTGCGCAGGATGATAACACACAGCTGGATTTGGCACATACTGGGATATAAAGCTTTTTTTGAGAAGCTTAAAAATTTGGTAACGTGGAACGTAAACCGTCCACTGAAGCATCAAAAGCAGTTCCTCTGCTCATGTGTGCCATTCATTACTTCAAGCAGCCGCAGTAACCTGGTCACTGTTGGCAGGTCAAATAGAATCCCCCAGAATAGCATTCTGTGCTACTTGCTGGGACAGTTATTGTTTCCATTGTTCACCCTGTAGCATTTAAAGTTTTATCAATTGCTAATTAACGATTAACAGTGTTTTTTAATAATAACAATAACAGCACTTAATAAGACCAATGTGTTTTTTTTAAGCATTTTTCACATTTTTGAGCTTCATTTTTCTAGAATATTTGAGTATTCAAGATTAGATGTAATAGAATATCTGAAAATGGAAATATTGCAGCCCTATGTGAAAGCATAAGTGCCGAGCAGGCGTGTCCAATCATATCCACAGAGGGCTGGTGTGGCTGCAGGTTTTCATTCCAACCTGGCGCACACCTGATTCCTCTTGTTCAATCAGCTCATCTCAGTCTTCAAACTGCTGATCAGGTGATCTCCAGCTTTGCTGGTATGAAAACCTGCAGCCACACCGGCCTCGCCAGATAAGATTGGACACCCCTGCTGTAGAGCATATTTGTAGTAATGTGTCAGCTTGTCGTTGTGTTCACTGTATAATGGTTATTTCCAGTGACGCAGTCACTTTCAGAAGCGTTCTGTTTGTGATGCCAGTTTACAGTTGATTTTGAGCTTTGGCTGCAATGGATGTAATGACTCCTTCTACACTGCAGCTAACATTACGAATTTTCTGCCCATACAGGAACAGAAAATTGAGATGCTCGATAACGTTTAGAAGATATGACCTGTAGCCAATTTGTCCAAAACTTGAACCTGTTGTTGTCCTTAAGTAAGTTTTTCAGGCTGCAACTGAACAAACTAGAATAACCAGAAATGAACAGAATACAGTTTACAGGTTGTGTAATGCTTCTCAGAATGGCTGGAACGAAGCAGACTTCAGGGAAATCTGGCAAATATTAAGAAAGAGTGGAACGTTCATGAACATACTTTTTCTTTTTTTTGGCAGTAGAAATTGTCAGTATTAAAGCATAATTGGTGCAATGTTCGGCACTTTTGCCTTTTTTTAAAAAAAAATTATTTATAACTTTACCTTTTTAAAATGATTTCCTAGAACTGTTCTGTAAAACACGTGAGTGTGTTATCGCAGATAACATCAGGCAGTGATAAGCTGTGGTACTTGCCTTTGGCTCGTGCCTGCATCCAAATTATGTTCCATTTCCGACAGCACTGATTTGTTGAGAAACATGAAATTTGCTGTAATGGATAGGAGTTTTTTCCTCCACAACTATTGTAATATTCCACCAAGCACCAGTAACGCCTTTGCAGCTGTTTTCGATGGTTTCTACTTTACCACATACAAAAACAGAAAATGAATAAATGAAAACCTTTCTGTAATTTCTATGGGGTAACAAGATAATATTTGACCTGCAGCCTATTTGGTCAGACTCTGAAGAGGAGTAGGATAGCAGGACTACCAGGGTTTTCCGAACCTGCTGTTGTCCATAAGCCAGTTTTTTCAGTCGGCAGCCTTGACGAAAAAAGTAAACAAACCTGAATTAGCCAGAAACAAACAGAATACAATTCAGCAAATATGGGCTGTGAAATGCTTTACAGCCTGGCTGACTGGAACAGAAAATGAGGTTCGGTTTAATATGGCAAGTGCTGAAATAGAAGTTTAAGACTTGATTGGATCCAACCAAGTGAAGTAAAATAAATCACATGTTGGATTCTGTTATATTCCAGACTGTTTTTGGTTTGTTGCCCAGTTATTTGCTTTGATTGAGTTCTCTGTTGTGATACGCTGGCTTTTTTTTTTTTTTTTTTTCCTAAATGCACTGACTTGTGCGTGCATGATGGGGACACATTTCATACTGCGAATGCATTATTACATATTGCTATTGTAATATGCCTTTTGAAATGAATCATCTTGATGTGACAATGCTTGAAGAATTATTTATGCTTGGTAGATCATGTAATCTATGGATGTGCTCAATGTGAGATATCTTACACTTAAAGATTAGGTTTGGGTACATTTTACATGTTTTACTTTAACCAAGGTGATGTCATGATGTTTTGTTCTCAGATTCACCACTTCAGTCTGCACTGCTGTGTCTAGAAATGAAATAATTCTGGTTCACCTACATCCGTGCTGGTCAGTAATTGTTATTTAATAATTGTGAGTGTCTTCTTCTTCTTTCGGCTGCTCCCTTTAGGGGTTGCCACAGCGGATCATCTGCCTTCATCTTGCCCTATCCACTGCCTCCTCTACTTTTACACCAACCATCTCCATGTCCACCTTCACTACATCCATAAACCTTCTCTGAGGTCTACCTCTTCTCCTTCTACCCGGCAGCTCCATCTCCAACATTCTTTGACCAATATATCCACTATTCCTCCTCAACACACGTCCAAACCATCTCAACCTGGCCTCTCTTTATAATTTAATAATTGTGAGTGTATTATCAGCAATATTTTTGATACTGATAAAACCACTTGCTGTCAGTATTGATCAATATTATTGACCAACCGATATATCAGTCGAGGTCTAAGTGCAGTACAGTAACTTGCTGCCCCCAATCTACAGCACAGTGCAGTCATATCAGAACCCAGAAGGTGTTTGACATTTTCATAAGCAGTTCTGGCTGCAGAGTGAGTGTAGCAGAGTGCAGCTCTGCAGGGCTGTATTGCCTCCCTCACCAGCACACAGGTGAATCCTGTTAATCCTCATTCTCTGGCAGACTGCTTGCTTTTGCTTTGTCTTCATTGCTTTCCTCCTTTCTTCTCTATCGTTCTTCCATTTTCTCATTTTCTTTTGTTCCCATAATTTTCTCTTCTTTCTGGAGTCTATATTTTTTTTTCTCTCTCTCTCTTCTCGCTCTTATTTGCTGGCTGCAGAAGAGTGAGGCAGTGGCATAAAATAGGATTAAAAATTCTGTCCACGGTCAGGGAAATTGTTTGTGCTTTGTGCCTTTGCAGGGTTGGTTAATCGTTATGGAAGCAGTATTAAGCTGTATAAGATTTGCAGTGTCATAAGTGATTGCAGTATCTGAGGAGCAGTATCTGAGGAGCTGTTCTTCCTGCCTTGGCATGGAACTGAAGCTGTGTGTTCTCTAGAAATCTACATCTTGCCGTAATTATAATTTTTAAGGTTTTTCTCCTTAGGTCATCGCAAAAATAGCACTGAAAAATGAACCGTACATGTTTGCTGCTTGTGTGAATGATTCATTATTTTAGCATGTAGTTCTACATAATTTACTAGCTAATTGGCTGGTCAGTCCATATTGACTGTTGTTTGAATTTAAGTGCTTAAGTTCTGCTGGTCTGCTGCTCTTAGAAGTACTGATGAATGTCCTGAATCCACCATGCTGTAACAGACTTGAGTCAGCAAGTAAAATCCCGTATGCTTATCTCATCCTCAGAGGGAAGTATAGAACCTGGCTGTGTCGTATTGTATTTAGGAGTGAACACACTATTCAGGGTGAAGAACAATGCTGACAGGCTGCTATTGAGTCACAGCAGCGTGAGGGAAAATGAGTTTTCATTAGTTGCAAATAGATATTCCAACAAAGAATAAGATGCACAGAATCTCAAATTAGGTAGCTAAACCACTCATGTAATTTTATTACTTCGGTAATTTCGTAGTTAAGTGCACTATGTGAGATTTATATTATCATGTAGGAGTTTCTGCATTGTTGCTTATGTCAGTAGACCGTAGACTTTCTTTTTTCCCAGAAGGATATAGAGGTTGAAAAGTGTTTCTCGCTCCATGGTACCAATAACGCATCTCTGATGTGAAGAGCATCCAAACTCGTCTATCAGTTTGTTCATGGGGAGAATGCGGAGCTCTGGGTATTTGTTTGTGTAACAATATCTTTGGGTTGCAGTTTTCTGAATGGTGATGCAGGCTGAATGTGAATGAGTAGTGGGGCATGGATTTGCTTAGGATTAGCAAGAGCTGATTCGTTTAACTGATTTCTAATTCCTTCTCTGTAGTTCTGCTGATTGATGTACAGTTTCACAGCTGAATTTTTGGTTTGCATGCACACTTGTTATCGTATCAATTTTTTTTTTCTTCCCTTTTTGGCTTGTTTTTGTCAGCATTAGCTCAGCTTATTATTGTATTGTATTCTATTGTATTGTATTATTTGTTATTTATTTATTTAGTTAGATATATTTGTTGTGACGGTAGCAATTACTGCCTCTCATGCTTACAACACAACAGTGGTGTGAGAGAATCCAAATATTTGATGCGTTTATAGCGGAGGATGGGGTCGTTTTTGAACTGTGTGTGTGTGTGTGTGTGTGTGTGTGTGTGTGTGTGTTTAGGAATTGGCTGTTTAGCCTAATGGTTAAGTTATCAGATTCAATCCTTGTGCAGAGAAGCCCTCATTAGGCTTTTAACGATTTGTGCTGGCAATGATACACAGTTTCTGGGGCTGCATGTATGAGGTAATTTGATCTGTCTTCACAGCTCTTAATGATGTGTTTTATCATGGAAATTCTCATAAGCATCCCCTGTTCAGAGGTGAATATTTTTAACAAATATCTAAACTATCTTGTCATTTCAGTGAATTTCTATTTATTGAGTACTTTTTTTTTTTTTTTTTTTTTTTTTTTTATTCTTTAATGAAACATGTCATTAGTGTTCCTTAAGAGTGGACAATGTTCAGAAATGCTCAGAAAAGCATATTTTGTATCGCTAATGAAATTTAACACCATAATGATAATATATTGTCATATTGCCTGCCTTTAGGACCAGTCCTGATGCCTTTACTTCATTACTAATTTATGAACGATTCAGTACAGACCGCAACAGACTACAGATTATTCATGACGTCCTGACACTAAACATTCCTATGGAGTTTCATTTAAACAGCCAATCAGCAGTCTAGATTTTCAGCATGCTCTTTATTGGTTCATGAATGCTAAGACTGACTGACTTATTTTCACAATTTTTAAAAATTTTATTTTATTTTATTTACCACTTCATGTCTACAGCATTCAAACACTACAGTGAAGTCTGAATTTTCATTTTCTGTGTAGCACCATATCACTTCAGTAGCAGATCTGATTCAGGCGCAATGTAATAGCCTATATTCCTTTACATTATTGTTGACATTGAAATAGGCTGAAATGTTTTGTGTGCTGTAAAATGCCTGAGGGCCCCAGTTGAGCACTTCTCACATAAGAACACCAACAGCAGTGTTGTCTGCTTAATCTTAATTTTCTTTATTATGCTACTACATTGAAATTCAACTAATTGTAAGTTACAGTGCTCAAGGAACATGGCATGCTAATACCAGAAATCCTCCCTGGGTGAATTGCATCCCAGGTTTTTTTATTTAGTTATTGTCTTAGTTATCCACACATGTCTACATGCCTTTGATACAGTAGAGTTTCAGTCTAGCTCCTGCCAAGTCTATATAACATGATTTAATTGCCAAATAATTTTGCCGAATGACTCAGCTTCCATCTTGCATGCCCACCCACTATTGGCACCCTGTTATTGCCAGTTTCTTGCTTTCACCCTTGCTGCTTTTCTTTGGCTCGCTTTCACTCTTGCTGTCTCTCACTTTGTTCACATTGGCGTGTCTAAATCGCATCGTGTCCCCCAAAACGCTCTATGTTGGTCACGACTTGGCACTCGGGACATGGGTTCCCTGCTTGTGTTGTCTAGCTCAGTGTTTTCCAACCTGGACCATAGAGCGTTTCATAGTGTCCACATTTTCCTTTATCCCTATTTCATGCAAGTTGGATTTGAGCAAAAATGTGGAGCACTGAGGAGTTGGTTGAGAATCTCTGACCTAGCTAGTACTCAGGCTGCGCAAATGTTATAGTTATGAAATATTTGCAAGCCATTATTAATGATGTGCAGCAGACTTTGTAAATGACTCTAGAATTAGAATAATGGCATATTTAATGCTTGTTGTGGTCACTAATATGCATATTTTCCGTTTAATACAGTTGAACGAAACCGTTATTTTCAACAGATACCGTTTTCTACTATTTTTAAGTCCTGTGCAGCTTATATACTCAGTCATGAAAATCTGAAAGCAGTCTTGGAGAGAGTATGTTATATACCCAGATGGCAAGTCCTCTGGGTTTTTATATTTTTCTTTTTCACCTCACACAAAAACTTTTCATATTTACAGAATATAAAAACTTCAGCCAAACAGTTGCTTTCAGGGCATGCACTCTGCTGTAGTAGTTCTTCTTTCTGTCAGCTGTCAAGGCCGTATATATACACATCTGTGGTCACTGCTTCGCTTTGCGGCAACTTGCTGGCCCTCATTGAGAATAAATGACTTCTGACTATGCTTTTTCTCTGGCTTTCACCCTTACTAGCGCTCTCTCTCTCTCTCTCTCTCTCTCTCTCTCTCTCTCTCTCTCTCTCTCTCTCTCTCTCTCTCTCTCTCTCTCTCTCTCTCTCTCTCTCTCTCTCTCTCTGTGTCTCTCTCTCTCTCTGTGTCTCTCTCTCTCTCTGTGTCTCTCTCTCTCTCTCTGTGTCTCTCTCTCTCTCTCTGTGTCTCTCTCTCTCTCTCTCTGTGTCTCTCTCTCTCTCTGTGTCTCTCTCTCTCTCTGTGTCTCTCTCTCTCTCTGTGTCTCTCTCTCTCTCTCTCTCTCTCTCTGTCTCTCTCTCTCTCTCTCTCTCTCTCTCTCTCTCTCTCTCTCTCTCTCTCTCTCTGTGTCTCTCTCTCTGTGTCTCTCTCTGTGTCTCTCTCTCTCTCTCTCTCTCTCTCTCTGTGTGTCTCTCTCTGTGTCTCTCTTTCATTCTTTCTTTCATTCTTTCTTTCTCTCGCGCTCTTTCATGCTCTCTTTCTCTCTCTCTCTCTCTCTCTCTCTCGCTTGCGCTCTCTCTCTCACTCTCTCGCACGCTCTCGCGCTCGCTCTCTGCTTCAATTTCAATTTTCAATTTCAATAACTTTATTGGCATGTAATGAGCAACTGTTGCCCAAGCAATTAAAATATCCTAATAGAATATGAAAATAATGTTGAAGGAAATAATTTATAAAAGAAAGTAAAATAATAATAAAATATCCGTGTGTGTCTGTATACATTTACACGTACACACTATATACACATTGTAAAATACAACACACACATCAAATAAATGATCTATTTCCATGGGATTAAGGTGATTAAGGTTTAGGGTGCTGTCACTCTGTTCTCTGTGTTTGTTGCAGCTGTAAAAATATTCTGGAGTCTCTCCTAAAAACAAAAGTAACAGATCTTCAGATTGAATTGTTTTGTCCTTAAACGGGGTATAAATTGTAACTGAGCTGATATAATCTTCTCTGAGGTCTTTATATCTGTTACTGGAGGAGAGAAGGTGCTGCTCTGTTTCGATTTGTCCTGAACTGCATTGATTACATATTCGCTCTTCTCTGGGCCTCCGGTGTTTTTTTTATGGCGCCCTTGTTCAGTTTCTAAATTATGATCTCTCAATCTGCACATTAAGATATTTCTTTCTTTGGGTTTTTTTTTATTTTGAACAGGTAATCTGCTACTCTGTATTCTCTCTTCAGTAATCTGTAGGATTGTAATTTATTAATTATGGCAATTTCATTGGTCCAAATGTTATGCTGTTTTTGGTTTGTTTTGTGGATCATTCTGATCTGTGTTGGTGAGAGAGGGTGGACTGCGCTGTGGTGTGTGTTGGTTAGAAAGAGGGTGGACTGCGCTGTGGTGTGTGTTGGTGTGAAAGAGGGTGGACTGGGCTGTGGTGTGTGTTGGTGAGAAAGAGGGTGGACTGGGCTGTGGTGTGTGTTGGTGTGAAAGAGGGTGGACTGCGCTGTGGTGTGTGTTGGTGAGAAAGAGGGTGGACTGCGCTGTGGTGTGTGTTGGTGTGAAAGAGGGTGGACTGCGCTGTGGTGTGTGTTGGTGAGAAAGAGGGTGGACTGGGCTGTGGTGTGTGTTGGTGTGAAAGAGGGTGGACTGGGCTGTGGTGTGTGTTGGTGAGAAAGAGGGTGGACTGGGCTGTGGTGTGTGTTGGTGTGAAAGAGGGTGGACTGCGCTGTGGTGTGTGTTGGTGAGAAAGAGGGTGGACTGCGCTGTGGTGTGTGTTGGTGTGAAAGACGGTGGACTGGGCTGTGGTGTGTGTTGGTGAGAAAGAGGGTGGACTGGGCTGTGGTGTGTGTTGGTGAGAAAGAGGGTGGACTGCGCTGTGGTGTGTGTTGGTGAGAAAGAGGGTGGACTGGGCTGTGGTGTGTGTTGGTGAGAAAGAGGGTGGACTGGGCTGTGGTGTGTGTTGGTGAAAAAGAGGGTGGACTGGGCTGTGGTGTGTGTTGGTGTGAAAGAGGGTGGACTGCGCTGTGGTGTGTGTTGGTGAGAAAGAGGGTGGACTGGGCTGTGGTTTGAAGGTGATGTTTATCTGTGAGGGGTCTGAGGAGGTCTGTCTCTGGGTGTATGCGGTTGCTGAGGTACGCTGTGTGGTGGTAGGACTCTGGGTGTGCCTGTGAGGTGATGAAGTTTAAAGCTCGTTTTATCACGGGGAGGTAGAGAGGAAACTCGCCCAGCTCTGCACGCCAGATTGGCTGCATTGCGATCTACTTGTAAGATGTCTTTACAAAATTCTAAATGAAACTTGTCTATGGGAGTCTTGTCCCATAATGTTTTAATAAACGATTGGTCCACATACTTCACTGCCATACAAGTATGGGTTTACTTACATAATAAAATATTTTTAGCCAAATTTGGTTTGGTGGGTCGAGTGTTTTTACTGATCATTTAATAGTAAAATATACTTTTCTTGCTTTCTACCAGAGCATTCATTGTCTTGCTAAAGTTACCAGATGCATTGATTAACAGTCCTGAGTAATTATATTTATGTGTAGTCTTTCATTATATATGTCTCACAAAAGGTAAAGTGGAATTTTTATTTTTATTTTATTTTTTTGGTAAAATCATAATTTTCATTAATGCCTTTTTCAATTTTACTGAATTCATTCTTCATATATTGCTTCTTTTTTTGTGCTAATTAATTTTTTATATTGTTGTGCTTGGAGATATTCTAGTCTAGCTTGTTGGTCAGTTTGATTTCTGTGTTTTCTATTGGACAATTTTCAAATTTTCATTCTGAGTCAAACCATCTTTCCTTTTGGTTTTTGTTTAGATTTTTTTTGTTCTTAATGTCCTTAGTTTTGATAGTTTTGTTGGCTGGTAGAAAATTTTGTTTAAATCATCTGTGTGTATATATGTATATATGTGTGTATATATATATATATATATATATATATATATATATATATATATATATATATATACACACACACACACACACACACACACACACACACACACACACACACACACACACACACACACACACACAAAAGTGAATACACCCCTGACATTTCTGCAAATATTATCTTTTCATGAGGCGACACTATAGATATGAAACTTGTATATAACTTAGATTTACTGTCCTCTGAAAAGACCTCAACAAACAGCCATTAATGTCTACATAGCTGACTACACAATGGAGTACACCTCACAGTGGATATGTCCAAATTGTGCCATTGTCCCTCCCTGGTGTCATGTGACTCATTAGTTACAAGGTTCCAGGTGTGAATGGGGAGCAGGGCTGTTAAATTTGGTGTTTTGGGTACAGTTCGCTCCTACTGGCCACTAGATATTCAACATGGCACGTCATGGCAAAGAACTCTCTGAGGATGTGAGAAATAGAATTGTTGATCTCCACAAAGACGGCCTAGGCTATATGAAGACTGTTACCCTGAAATTGATCTATAGCACAGTGGCCAAGGTCATACAGCAGTTTTCCAGGACAGGTTCCACTCAGAACAGGCCTTGCCAGGGTGGACCAAAGTTGAGTCCACGTGTTCAGCGTCATATTCATAGGTTGGCTTAAAAAAAAATAGACGCATGAGTGCTGCCAGCATTGCTACAGAGGTTGAAGAAGTGGGAGGTCAGCCTGTCAGTGCTCAGACCATACGCCGCACAGTGCATCAACTCTGTCTGCATGGCTGTCATCCCAGAAGGAAGCCTCTTCTGAAGCTGACACACAAGAAAACCCAGAAATAGTTTGATGAAGACAAGCAATCCCAGAACCTGGATTAGTGGAACCATGTCCTGTGGTCTGACAAGACCAAAATAAACTTGTTTGGCTCAGATGCTGTCCCGCATGTGTGGTGGCGCCCTGATGAGGAACTGTCTCTTGCCTACAGTCAAGCATGGTGGTGGTAGCATCATTGTCTGGGGCTGCATGAGTGCTGGCGGCACTGGAGCTGCAGTTCATTGAGGGAAACATGAATTCCACCATGAATTCCGCATGATCCCCTCCCTTCAGAAACTGAGCCGCATGGCAGTTTTTCAACACAATAACGACCTCAAACACACCTCCAAGATGACAACTGCTTTGCTGAAGGTAAAGGTGCTGGACTGGCCAAGTATGTCTCCAGACCTAAACTCAGTTGAGCACCTGTGGAGCATCCTCAAGCAGAAGGAGGAGGAGCGCAAGGTGTCTAACGTCCACCAGCTGTGATGTCATCATGGAGGAGTGGAAGAGGATTCCAGTCGCAACCTGTGCAGCTCTGGTGAATTCCATGCCCACGAGGGTTCAGGTGGTGCTAGATAATAATGGTGGTCACACAAAATATTGACACTTTGAGCACAATTTGGACATGTCCACTGTGAGGTGGACTCACTTGTGTAGTCAGCTATTTAGACATTAATGGCTGTGTGTTGAGTTCTTTTCAGAGGACAGTAAATCTGCACTGCTGTACAAGCTGAACCCTGACTACTTTTAGTTATATCTAAGTTTCAGTTCTAGTGTCATCCCATGAAAAGATATAATAAAATATTTTCAGTAATGTGAAGGGTGTACTCACTATTGTGAGATACTGTATAGGACTTTTTCCTTCATCAAAAAAGGTGAAAAGTCTCAGTATACACGGTACAGAGGAGAAAAATAAAATAAGGAAATGCAGAATCTCACAAATGTGTTTGTCACACATTCTGTGCATATGAAGTAAAAGGTCTAAAACCATAGTAAACTCACTCGATATCAGAATGCAGTTTTGTTAAACAACCAACTCAACTAAGAGGTTAATCCAGTAATATTCAGAGTTAAATCTCTGCTATGGTCTTTTTTAGACATTGTGTTAACATGCAGTTTTGGTGATCAGATCACATTCAGATTTTACATGTATGACCACATGAAAAGCCAGATTTAAAAAAACTCCAGGACGCAATGTGAGCAGATTACGATCGGATAACTCAAACCGCTTTTGACAGTGGTCAAAGACAGTAGTGTAAACAGTTATGAGAGCGGAAATACACTTACTAAGCGCTGACTAGCAGAGTGAGATAAAGAACAGCAAAATGAAAGATGGAAGATACGTAAGGCTCAGTTAAATCTTGGTGAATGAAATCTGAGAACGCAAGTAAATTATCTAGATAACTTGTTGGTAGTGAATGCATTAGTAATTGTTAATAATTAGAATGCAAATGTATTACTATGATCTAACTGCTATATTGATATTAGTATAATGTTGATTTTCTATGTGAGACTTAAATCATGACTGAATGCTGGGTAATTAACTTGATTTATATTAGCATTATACACTCACCGGCCACTTTAGTAAAAGGTTGGACCCCCTTTTGCCTTCAGAACTGCCTTCATTCTTCATGGCAGACTTTCAACAAGGTGTTGGAAACATTTCTCAGAGATTCTGGTTGGTTATTTGAGTTCCTGTTGCCTTTCTATCATCTGGAACCAGTCTGCCCATTCTCCTCTGACCTCTCACATCAACAAGGCATTTTCGTCCACACAACTGACCGCTCACTGGATATTTCCTCTTTTTCGGACCGTTCTCTGTAAACCCTAGAGATGGATGTGCGTGAAAATCCCAGTAGATCAGCAGTTTCTGAAATACTCAGACCAGCCCGTCTGGCACCAACAACCACGCCACGTTCAAAGTCACTTAAATCCTCTTTCTTCCCCGTTCTGATGCTCGGTCTGCACCTCAGCAAGTTGTCTTGACCACCTCTACATGCCTAAATGCACTGAGTTGCGGCCGTGTGATTGGCTGATTAGCTATTTGTGTCAAGCAACTGAACTGTACCTAATAAAGTGGCCGGTGAGTGTATAGGCGCATAACTATTATGGATGTGTGATTAATTTTGAAATGCAGTGTTTACATACAACATTGTGTATTTCTGAAATTTGAGGAAAATGTCATTTTTTTAATTTTTATATAACTTTGTTTTACAGTGATATAGGCCTTGTAATAAACACATCTTATAGGGCACTTTACAAAGAGTTTAAAAGTCAAGACCTTATTCTTTTTCTGCCTCTTTTCTCTGCAAAATCAGGACTTTTTTTTTGTCCTGTGAAGTATTAAACACACCAGCTCAGTGACAGGAATAAACCCCCCACAATGTCTCTCTTGCTTTCTCATTCTGCATTTCTCTCACACACATTTCCCCATATCCTCTCTTTATTGCCTCTGCGCTCTTAAACTCACTCTGACTCACATCTGCTAACATATAGCTCTCTCTCTCCAACTATCTCTCTCTTTATGCTCTCGCTCATTATCTCTTCTTTTCACACATGCATGCACATTTCTTTGATTTTTCCATCTGACTATGACGTATGTCTAGCACTCACACAAAGCCCTCATGTCTCACTCGCTCGGCCACACATTGGCGCTTTCTCTCACACTTGTACTCTATTGTCTCCATATGGCTGTGTGCTAATAAGCCGCTTTCGTGTACGAGAGCTGAGACCGTCGGGGCCCATCTGTCCCAGACCGCTAATGGCCTAAGTGAATTAGACCATCTCCACACAGGCTCTGATCAGAGCTCCTGATGCTGATCACCTTCACTGATCCGATTGATCAGGCCCTGCTGAGAGCACTGCAGTGTGGCTGATGTGGACTTGCTCCCTGCATGATGTTCTCAGATAATTTATCCTGAGGGAGAGCAGAGGAACCCGTTTATGACTGCTTCCGTCTCAGCAGTGCACAGATAGGCCACCTGAGGATACTCACGGCTGTAAATCCGTCTCTAGTTGTGTGCATGAGTGAGAGAACTAAGAGAAGTAAGGGGAAGAGGTTTATTTGGAACAGATGAAATTAATTTGTATTTTAAAAATTGCCACCAGTAAGGTGATGAGCCTTGATGGAGCTGTTTTGTCTAGCAGTAATAGTCTATGCAGAGTTTGGACTTCATTAAACACTTGCAATTCAACACATCAGCTACTTCGCAAACCCTTATAAGTTGAATTCAGTGTTGGAAGAGGGGGAAAAGGCTAGTCTCTACAGAGTGGTGGTCCTGCTTTTGAATATTGCATTTTCTAAATGAGCTATTCCTAGTAAAGAACTTTTGTCTACCTGTCGAGGAAACCGAAGATGTGCTCAATAGAACTTCACATTCTTCTCAGACTCTTGCTCCTGCACAAAATCTTTCTTCCAACTTTAAAATTCATTCTTTTTCCTGTTGTCAGTTATTTTTTTGGCAGTAAAGCCATGTTTTTAAGAACCCAGCCATCCTGGTAAACACGAAGAAGTGCTTAGAGTGCTTAGTGCTTAGTTCTAGAGCTCTTGAAAGATGCAGCACATCCTGATTTTTAACATTATCTTTACATTGCAGGCAACTTCCAATAGAATCTGCCTTGATGCAGTTATTTTGATGTTCGGCCAAATAGGGTCTGGATCTTGTCCAGTAGGCTAAAATCCAGTATATGACTTGTTATTAATGGTGAATGTTCTTGAAATATATGGAATTTTTGAATTTATTGAATATGGGGGTTGGGGGAAGCACAATGAAAGAGCATTAATGACCAAAAATTATGCTCAAGAATTTGTATATTAAGATGCATTACCACCAGTCAGAATCCACACAGGAGATGAATTTAAAGGGAGGGCTATTGATTTTAAGTCAAAGCACTTTTTTTACAGTATGTTTTTATAATTTATGTGGCAGAATTCTCCTCATATTCTGAGCGAGCATTTTTGTGGTTTTGGAGAGAGTTGAAGGGAATGAAATATGATGCTGACCTTACTGTGTAACTGCTAGACTGCTAATTATTTCACAAAGCGTAGGTGACACAGTCAAAGTTCTGGGCAGTTTAGCAAAGTTGACCTTGGCTAGTGAGCTCTTGTGTTATATAACGTTAGCTAATTAGTTTTGCCAACATGCGCTCATGGGATCATGTGTGACACCCGATTACAAGCTCATACACCGGTTCCAGCCTCAGTAGGATATGCATGTTTTGTGGGCAGGGCTTTAGAGGAAGCGCTAAAGAGTAACTCTGTTTGGTTGTTGGGTTTCATGGCACTCATTTCAGCCAAAATCAGTGATCCCATTTCTTTTTTCTTTTTTTAAACACCATATTGCTAGTAGTTTTTCCAATAGCTATTAAGCACAGTAGTGTTCTGGGTTGTGAATCACTAAAAATGTGAATCATTTTTATTTCTCTTTCTCACTTTGGTTTTGGGTCACTGCTTAAGTGCTGTTCCTTCGCTGAAAGCTGACTGGCTGGTACTCTTAAAACAGTGGCGGTCCAGAAATGGTCTGTGCTGTTGACCCTTGAGAGCTACTAATATGTCAGAAGAGACTATGACCCAAAATGCAGAGAAGGAAAATGGATAAATACAATATAAAATCATCAAGAAACTTTTTTTCTAGTAGCAGACGTTGCTCACTCACTGTACCTGATGAAGTGAGGTGGTCAGCAGCCAAATGAGACAGTTTGTTTCCCCTCTGATGACTTTTTTTTTTTTTTTTTTTTTTTTGCTCTGAAGTATGAGAGCTCTCAGCGTCTAAGTGCTTTCACAATAAGCCTTCCTGGTCAGACTCCAACCAAATTCATTTTCCTGCCTCTTCTGATTGATTAATTGGAGCAGTTAAATGGTTTCAGTAATGGCTTTTCTGTATGCAGTCCAAACTTGTGGCTGGAGAGGCCCTGCGCCGCTTGGTGTGCTTGGTGTGGCAGCATGACCTGGGGCAGCTTTCTGTACAGTGCTGCACAATGTTAGGTTATTGCAGTGGGATACTAAAGCAGAGGCAGGATCAGGATTGATTACACACAGCAGGACTGTGAAAATGTTTGAGCAGGCCAGGCGCTGTCTAATTCAGAGGGGAGTTCTTTATGATTTTGCCATTCTGTTGTTACAAATGTGTATATTAATAAATAATAAATATATTTTGTGTTATTAAACCTTATTAAGGTTTGCAGATGAATTGGACCGGACAAAATGCAGCAGTGAAACCACAGAATTAAATGAGTGGCTAAGCTTATTAGTTGTGTAACGTTTTCTATTGTAGATGTGTAACAAGCAGTTTATACTGCTATAGAGCACGTGTCAAACTCAAGGCCCGCAGGCCAAATGTGGCCCGCAAGAGCTTAAAAGACCTGATTGACTGCAATCTAGTGGCTTAATGCCGTCGCTTCACGGGTAACATAATCGGCATGAATTGTGGGAAATGGAGTTTATGGTCAGTGCACGCTTTTAGACTTAATTATTAATTATTCCACCACTAATTCTAAAGCGTGCATTGACCTTAAACTACATTTCCCACAATTCATGCCGATTATGTTACCCGTGAAGCGACGGCATTAAGCCACTAGATTACAGTGTGTACTCTTCGATGTGATTTTTTTTTTTCAACAAGTGGAATTAAGAAATAGCTACAAATATTGATCCCAAAATGTCCCGGAAAAGAAAAATTGATGCCGATGGAAGACGGTTTCAAGAGCGATGGGAAGGCGAATACGTGTTTGTGCTTCAAGGAGAAAAACCGGTATGTCTTTTGTGTTATGAGGCGGTGGCGGTTGTCAAGGAGTACAATTTACATCAGCACTTTGATACCAAACACGGAGCTAAGTGTGCCAAAGTTACCCTTCAAGAAAAGCAATAAATTGTACAAGAATTAAAAGGCAAACTGCGGTCGCAGCAGAATATGTTCACAAGAGCTACGGCCCAAAACGATGCAGCTGTGAAAGCTAGCTTTATTGTAGCTGAAGAAATCGCTCGCGCGTCTAAGTCTTTTTCAGAGGGTGCATTTTTGAAGCAGTGTATGCTGAAGGTCTGTGAGCAGGTAAATAAATAAACCCTGTTTATTACATATACTAATTTATGTGTAGCAGTGTATTTAGTGTTTACACAGGTTTGTGTTTTTGCAGACAAATGTTTACTGTAATCAAACCATCTGTCATTAAGTGCATGTATGACCTCTGCAAGGAGGTGTGCAGCCATTCGTTTTTTGTAAAATGCCACATCTGTTACACATGTTCGTAGCAGCTCACAGCTGGTGGTTGTGTTGTTATTCTGCCCCTTTCAACTGTGA
Source organism: Pygocentrus nattereri (assembly GCF_015220715.1). Lineage (NCBI taxonomy): Eukaryota > Metazoa > Chordata > Actinopteri > Characiformes > Serrasalmidae > Pygocentrus > Pygocentrus nattereri. The sequence goes on from NC_051215.1 coordinate 44,901,446, forward strand.
CAAAGTTTTGAGTTAGTTAATGTCGTAACTTGTGTTGTTTGATATTTTTCTTTATTCACTTGGATAGTTTGATCGTTGATTGATGGAGTAATAGGAGTTTCTTAATCTGGCAACTTAACAGGATTTATGTTATGTTAACAGAGCGACAAGCAAATTATTTTTACATCTATGCAAATATTTATAAGTTGAATAAGTAATAAATTCAGAGTTATTTAACATTAAGGAGTACTTATTTATTCTACATTACATTTGGTTACATTTAGTTACATTTATACTGTCTTAGTTACATCTGGCCCTTTGAGGGCAACCATTATGCTGATGTGGCCCTCTGTGAAAATGAGTTTGACACCCCTGCTTTAGAGGCTTACGACAGTTCTTTGTTGAATGTTTTTCTGTTGTTTTCTCCAAGCACTTCCTCCTGTTCACGTAACTGAGTCTGTCCCATTATGTCTGGTCCTCCGCAGCAGAGCAGTGCCAGTATGGGGGTGAGAGAATGGCATTCTGTCAGATTATTCTGCCTATTGCAGGCTGCTCATCGTGTGCATTTCAGTACTGATCTGGCTGTAAACCTGTTTAAACCCTGTGAAGCCAGATGTGCCACTCTCCTTCCTCAGTGGCGAGAGAAGTTAAGATGCACTGACTGTACTTGCTGTGTGCAAGTTGGAGTGCAAGCAGGCTAATTAGCAAAAAACTAATTTAAGCATTCAAACTGAACTCGCTGTCACCAGACTGTGCTTCCTGTCTCTCAGTGGCATGTGTGCCAGTGGCTCTAGTCATAATGAGTTTTTACCCTGGCTCAGTGAAGCTCCGACTCATTAGTAGAATGCTAGCGAATCGGCACTCGCCGAGACACTGCTGCACCAGTTCAGCTCTAGTGCTAACCACTTCGGATTCACAATAACGGAAGTGAATTGCAGTGGGGGGGGCTGGAAAGGGTACAGGTTGGGAGGGCCAGCTAGCGACTATTGTGTTCCAGAGACATTCCTGCAATGGATCACTGCATCCAACTACTTTATTGTAGCTCACTCATTAGAAAATGAGCCCAACCAGAGGGAATAATAAACATGATTACCGCAGTATGCCACGGCAGGTGTTGGCTTATTAGCTTACCTTTTACAGCCCAAGGAGTGGGGAGTGAGTGGTTGGTTAGTGACCGGTTAAAGACCTTTGATATTCTTTAGCTGTTGTTTTCTTTAATGTGATAATTTACTGTGCTCACAAGAAACTAGCACAGTTCAGCTTAGAAGTTCCCACAAGCTAGAGAAACAGTCGAGTCGGGCAATGCTGCATTTGTGTTGGCGGTAAAAATCGAATTCCTTATTGCAGAAACGGCAACAATATGCAAGCGATGCATGCAACCCTGTTAATGTTGATGGTGATGGCATCTGCTTCTGCTGAAAATTGGTGGCATTGAGGGGAGCACTGCCAGTCTCATTTATTTAAGGTGAAAAAAAAAGAATGGAGCGGCAAGGACTTGTTGAATTTGAGTTCGTCCTGTTTACAGGACATGGGGTGAATTAAGCTGGGTGATCTACAGAGCTTTGCGGTAAGTCAGTTTCACTCCTGCAGCATTGTACTACATCATGATGATCAGATGATTTAGGATTAACCTCTTAAATGGCCAGGACCTATCGACCTACCAGCCCGTTTGCATTGTAGTCTATGTAGTTACTGAATGCTAAGCCTGGGATATTAAGGGGTTAAAAACTCCTCCTTAAAATTCTTTTATTATGTGCTATAGGATTGTCCTATGAAGTTGATATGGTTTGTTTTGTTTGGATGGTTTTATTCAATTTTTTTCTCCTAATATTACGCCTAAGGGAATCCTATACCTACTCTTGTATAGTGCTATTTAAGTCTAGATTATATAGCCCAGCATGAGGTAGGGAACCACATGATCAGCCTTCATGAGATGTCTGTGGCACACTTTATGTTGTGTGTGGGTGTGCAAGAAAGAATGTATTTTAACAGAGA